>NC_077230.1:385267832-385363682 GCF_027887165.1 Monodelphis domestica | reverse complement strand
TTTCTTTCTTCTTTCTTTCTTTCTTTCTTTCTTTCTTTTCTTTCTTTCTCACCTTCCATCTTGGAGTCAATACTGTATATTGGCTCCAAGGCAGAACAGTGGTAAGGGCTAGGCAATGGGGGTCAAGTGACTTGCCCAGGGTCACACAGCTGGGAAGTGGTTTTTTATTATTTCTTGATGTCTCATGAAATCATTAGGTTCTATTTGCCCAATTCTAATTGTAAGAAATTATTTTCTTCTGTGAGCATTTGAGCCTCCTTTTTCATTTGCCCCATTTCTTTCATTGCTTTCATTTTCTCTTCCCAATTTTTCTTCTGCTTCTCTTAATTGATTTTTAATCCCTTTTGAGCTCTTCTAGAGCCTGAGACCAATTCATATTTTTTCTTTTAAACTTTGCATGTGTTTGCTTTGCTTTCATTGTCCCCTTCTGTGTCTGTGACTTGCTCTTTTTTGCTGTAAACATTTTCTGTAGTTTTTATTATTTTTTTTAACATTTGCTCATTTCCTTGCCCTTTTTCTTTAGTTTTAACTTGATGGTGGGCTCTGTTCTCAGGATAGAGAGAGCATTCTTTTAAACTTCAGTTCTTCCTTGATGCTACCCTGAGCTCCATTTCTGTGTTTTCTGCAAGTTTTTATTTCATCCAAGGTGGTATGATCACATTAGCCTGAGAGTGCTGAAAGCCACCTCCCACTGCTGATTCAGTTACCCCTAAGACTTGTGATGGCTTGCAGAGCTCAGAGCACTGTGAACTGCTGGTGCACAAAGTCTAGCCTTAGGATTGGGCAGGGGCTTTTTGGTCTCACTCTGGGCCCGATCATGTCTGGTATACTGTGGGACTGCCTTGCCCTGGGGCTTATAACTTAGCCTTGAGTTTTTGTAAGGGCTAGCTCCTTTAGATTCCTCAGTCCTAGGACTCTGGAGACTGTCTTGTACTGAGCATAGGGGCCTACCTCTGGGCTTACACAGACCAGGGCGTGCCCACAGACTGCCTCAAACTGGGATTCAGGTCCCTTGCTACAAGTTTGACTTGGGGCTCCTGACCTCGTTCTGGTCCTTACACAGATCAGGCATGCAGACTGCCTTGCATTGGGATTCTGGAAACTTACTGAAGGGTGTGCATGGGGTTGAAACTGCTATTGGCTTAGGCAGGGTCTCAGGGTCTTGGATATTGGTTTAGGCCCAGGTTCAGAATCTGGAAGGGTAGATGTTGGGTGGGGTACTTGCTGTTGCCTTGTAGCCTCCTGTTTATTGTGCTCCCCACTCACTCGAGTTAAACCAGATGCTTTCTGCCTCTCTTTCAAGTTGTTCGCTGCATGAAAGTTGCTTCACTCCAGTTCATTGTTGGTTCTTTCACACCAGTATTCATTTTGTGATATTTTAAGGTTGGTTGGAGAGGAAATAGCCTACTAGTGGATCTGCCTACTTTAGGTCTCTTCCTATTACAAGCCATCATCCTCCCACTTGGCGGCCAAAGAAAATTTCTCTCTGTGCTATTCCCCTTCCTATCCCCCTCAATTAAAGTACATTGGTTCCTTGTAACCTCTAGTATCAGATATAAAATTCTTTGTTTAATATTCAGAGCCCTTCATGCCCCACCCCCAACCTTTCCAAACTTCAAACACCTTTACTCCTCTCATGTACTTTGGTGACCCAGTGACACTGACCTCTGCTGTTCTTCAAATAAGGTACTCCCATCTCCTGACTGAGCATTTTCTATAGTTTAACCCTCATGTCATATCCCACTTCTACAGGAAGTCTTTCTTGGTCCCACTTAATTCTATTATCTTCCCTCTGTTGATTACCTCCAATTCATTCTGATAGTTGTTTGCATGTTCTCTCTTTCTATTAAACTCTGAATTCCTTGAAAAGAGACTTTTTGATGTTGTTTAGTCATTCATATGGACCCCATGGGACTTTGTCCATGGAGTTTTCCTTGACAAAAATACTGGAGAGGTTTGCTATTTCCTTCTCCACTGTGTCCTGCATTTTACAGATGAGGAATTGAAAAAAAAATGAGGGTAAAAGTGACTCTCCCAGAGTCACATAGCCAGTAAGTGTCTGGCGGCTAGATTTGAACTAGATCTTTCTGACTTCAGGCCTGGTATTCTATCCATTGTACTATCTAGCTGTCCAAAAAGCGATTCTTTTACTTTTCTTTATATCCATACCACTTAGCACAGTGCCTATACTAAGGAAGTATAAATAGATGCCTAATAAATATTTGTTAATGGACTGATCTCAGAGCCTCTGATATCACAAGGGAACCCAAACTCAGAGAAGAAAAGTGATTTACCAGCACAGAACAGTCATAGTAGAACCAGAACTAAATCCCAAGTTTCAAGACTACTAGTCCAGCATTCTTTATAATATACCTTATTGGTTCCCTTAACATTTCTATGAATTATCCTAGGTTCGGGGGTATCATTTAGATATTTACTAAGAATTTCAATTAATATTGATTATAGAATTGGCTTTGAGGGGCAGCTGCATAGCTCAGTGGATTGAGAGCCAGACCTAGATATAGGAGGTCCTGGGTTCAAATCTGGCTTCAGACACTTCCTAGCTGTATGACCCTGGGCAAGTCACTTAACTCCTGTTGCCTAGCTTTTACCACTCTTCTGCCTTAGAACTAATACACATTATTGATACTAAGATGGAAGGGAAGGGTTAAAAAAAAAGAATTGGTTTTGGTTCTACTCTTTTGACTTGGGTAAGTTTCATTTTGTTCATTTTTCAGAGTTATTATACATAATTAGAAATAGTCATTTTTGATAGACCAAAAGAGGTAGAGCAATGAGTGAAAGGTATGTGGGAGGAAAGGAATGAGTCAGGAAACAGAAGAGAATGAGATCTAGATGGTTAAGACTAAAAGAAGAATCTAGAAGCTAGAGTCTAGTCTAGGGGAAAGCTTGGGATTAGAAGGTTGAAGTAAATTGACCTCCATAAAGTCTTGAGGCTCACATAATTGCTTGGGAGACTTAAAAAACAGAATGATGTTCTCTCTATGCTAGGACAAACAACTAGAAAGCCTGAGATACAGAATCTAGACAGCTGTTTCTTTAGTGGTACTTGAGTAAAGCTTACATTGAGTGTCAAAGCTCAAAGAACTAGAAAAGAAACTAGATTTTTTGAGGAGCCAGACAGAGAAGCCTTTAAATGGATAAAGCTCTAGGGGCTAGGAAAGACCTAGTATAATATTAAGAAAATATCCTAGTTAGGCAGGGATGGACTCTGGAAACATACTGTGTCCTTGTAATTTGCCTCCCTTTTTATAAAATATTTACCCTCAAAAGGAACAACAATATGTTGTATGTGACTGGTAACTCCAATTTGGCTGGAGTATTGAGTATGCATTGAAGTGCTAGGAGGTATGGTTGGAAAGAAACTGAGTTTTTGTTTTGGAAGAACTTAAATACTAAGCTCTGAATTTAGCCTTTTGCAGACAATAAGAAAGAGAAATGGTTTGACAAATGTTAATTTGGTTTAGTGTCTTATCATACATAATAATACTTTGCTACTGTTCTGGAATAGAAGGATCACATTGTTCTCAAAAAAATTTACATTAATAAGTTGAAAAGCAAAGTCAAATACACTAATGGAGACTAACTGCTTCTCATTAACTTATTGGATTCTTAAACACAGTTTTAACCAGTTCATTTGGTTTGAGCCAAGACCATTTTGATTTGAGGTAGAGGGGCAGTCCATTGTCATCCAGCCATCACAGATTCAACAGTTCTAGGAAGCAGTATTAACCATTCCTGAGTCATTCCTGGTCCATGATTTCATGCAAAGGAAATCAATTAAAAAAAAACAAACCTCAGGGGGCAGCTGGGTTGCCCAGTGGATTGAGAGCCAGGCTTAGAGACAGGAGGTCCTAGGTTCAAATCTGGCCTCAGACTTTTGTAAACCTCAAAATTTCTGAGACTTATAAATGTTGGAAATTTCACCATTGGGAAATATCATACTTGAAAAATTTCCTATTGATAGTGGGTCTTGACTATTGGAATGTGAACCCCATTGGCATGGGAGGTTCCTTCTCCTCCCTTCTTAAGATTACTTTAGGACAGAAACCTTTTGCTGAACAATGGAAAGGACTTTGACCTATGCTTAAGCATAGAACAGGAATTTCTTTGAGTCATGATTGATTTTAGAATTGATACAATGGAGATACTTGGAATCAATCTCCACCCTACTCAGTCCTAACAGGATTGAGTAAGGGCTGCAGCATAGATCAAAATTTAATTATTCCAATCTCTACCCTACTCAGGTTAACAGGATTTAGAAAGGGCTGTAGCAAAGGATCAAAGATTTAATTATTTGAAAATATGACCTTCAACAGACATGTGCAAAGCCAGAGACCTCTGGGCGGTCCTGGGTTAAGCTAGAGCCTCCATTGGCACAGGGAAATTGATGGACAGGTGATTGGTAGATGTGAGGACTGAGGGGAGGGAACTTGGATGGTTTCCTTAAGGATAGGGGGGTCTGAAGACTCGAGGTGGTGGAGGAGTTTGTCAGGGTGGTTGGGGTGTGCTCTGAGAAGCTTGCGCTGAAGGAAACTGAAGGTGGGGGCCCCGGAGACTGTTTCTCCATTTTTGGTCACGTGAGTAATAGGGACTGATCTCTTTTCATTGCCCCAGCTATCTAAGGGCTTGGGCCTTTTGGCCCAGCCTAAACAGAAGGGGTATTTAAGCCCTATTCCCTTCTCTCCCCTTTCTCTCTCCCTCTATCTCTCTATCTCTAATTCCTTTCTTCCTCCTGTTTGTAATTAAAACTCCATAAAAGGTTGATGGCTGACTTGAGTTTTCATTAAGGAATTACATAGCTGAATTCCTTGGCGACCTTAAATTAATATATATCAGTCTTTTAAAAGTGATTTCCTTGTCACACTTTCCCAGCTGTGTGACCCTGGGCAAGTCACTTGACCCCCATTGCCTAGCTCTTACCACTCTTCTGCCTTGGAGCCAATACACAGTATTGACTCCAAGACAGAAGGTAAGTGTTTTTATTAAAAAAACAAAACAAAAAAAAACCCTTAGAAGGTTGGGTCATGTCAGAAAATCTGGGGTTCTGAAATGAATTGGGCCTCTAGGTATGTGACTATATATTCCAATTCTTTTTCAATTGTATTTCCCTAGTCAGTAAAATATATCATGATATTCAAGGTATATACCAAGACTCATTGATTTCCTATTCAGCTAAAGGAGTTCTTAACTATTTTTGAATCAAGGACCCAGCCTGATGAAACCTTTTCATCCTTTCTCAGAATCATTTTTGTGTATCTTTTTATTGATCAGAATTGCAGAGTCTTTTATAGTTCATTATCATTATATTATTGTTGTTACTGTACTGTATACATTGTTCTCTTGGTTCCATTCACTTCACTTTGCTTTCAGTTTAAATAAGTCTTCCTAAGTTTTTCTGAAAGCATTCCTTTTAGCATAATAGTATTCCACATGAAAAAATTAAAATTCTTTAATCCTACAGAAAAACACTTCAAATTCCTATTAATTGGAGAAATGCAAATTAAAACAATTCTGAGATACCACTTCACACTCATAAATTTGACTTAATATGACTAAAAAGGAAAATGATAAATGTTGGATGGGATGTGGAAAAATTAGGAAACTAATAGTCTTTAATACAACTGTGAAATCATACAACTATTCTGCAGAGCAATTGGGAACCATAAACAAAGAACTGTGAAATTATGTATACCCTTTGGCCCAGTGATACCACTATTATATCCGTATTCCAGAAAGATCAAAGATAAGAGAAAAGGACCTACTCATACAAAAGTTGGAAACTGGAAGGATGTCTACCCATTGGGAAATGGTGGGAAAGTTGTGGTATATGTTTGTAATGGAATGTGTGTGGGGTGTTCAGGGAGGGGGTAGTATCTCTGGTATGGAGGGCTTGTCGTGCCCTTCTAGGGCAGCTCTCCAGCCTCTGACCCCCACCTGACACCCAGCTCTCACTTGTGGCTCCCAGTAGCTGCTAGCATATGGCAGTGGCCACACCCTGGGCAACGGCTTCTACAGGCCGGCTAAACCTTGTGAGGGTAGCCATTGGGTTGTTGTCGACCCCTGGTGAACCAGGGCTTTGCTCACCCAGCATGTGAAGACTGCTTCAGCTGAACAGACGGAAGAAACCAATAAGAAGGTTCAGTGGCTGAGATGGCGACGCAGCAAAGCACTGTGAAGTGCTCAGGGTCTGTTGGAGCACAAAGGACAACACGGCCATCCAATGCAGCTGAGGAAGTCTCCAGGTGTAACGACTTTTCGTGCCATTGGACCCAGGCTTCCAATGCCTAGAGAGTGGGACTGTCTCTGTGCATCGACGTTTCCACTTAAACCTCCTTCATGCACAAGTGTCTTTGTGCGCCCTCATCTATCATAGACGAAAACGCACAAAGACAATCGTCATCCTTGGTTACCAAGAGACTACTACTACTACTATTCAATCATAGTCAAATATTGTTACATGTTCAGTCATTTCCCAATTGATGGACATTCCCTCAGGTTAAAATTCTTTGCCATCACAAAAAAGGGCTGCTGTTTTTATTTATATATATGTGTATATATATATATATATATATATATATATATATATACACACACACACACACACACACACACACACACACACACACACACACACATCATTTTCCTTTTTTGTTGATCTTTTTGGGGATAGACCTAGTAGTGGTATTTCTAACTTAAAGGATATGCACAGTTTTATAGCTCTTTGGTCATAGTTCCAAATTGTTACCATTTTTCTGCAGCCCCTCCAGCATTTGTAATTTTCCTTTTCTGTCATTTAGCTATTAGGTGTGAGGTGGTAGCCCAGAGTTGTTTTAATTTGCATTTTCTTTAATTATTAATGATTTGGAGCATTTAAAATATGACTATTGATAGTTTTGATTTATTCCCCTGAAAATTGCCTGTTTATATCCTTTGACCATTTATTAATTTCCTAATGATTCATAAAATTGGCTTAATTCCCTATATATTTGAGAAATCAGACCCTTTTCTTTTTTTGGTCATGACTTTCAGGTAGTCCAATAATTCTCAAATTGTCTCTCCTGGATCTATTTTCCAGGTCAGTTTTTTTTAAAAATGAGATTTCATTTTCCTTCTATTTTTTCATTCTTTTGATTTTTATCTGATTTCTTGTGAAATCATTAGCTTCTATTTGTCCACTTCTAATTTTTAAAGACTTAGTTTCTTCCATGACCTTTTGATCTTCCTTTTTCATTTGGTCTATTCCACTTTTCATGGCACTCTTTTTCTAATTTGATTTTTTCCCCCTCTTCTTCCAATAGGTCAATTCTGATTTTTAAACCACTTACTTCTTCATTGGCTTTTTGTGTCTCTTTTTCCATTTGACCAATTTTGCTTTTTAAGCTGTTATTGTCTTTTTGCACTACTTTCATCTTTTCCCCATTTTTCTTCCACCTGAGTCATTTGATTTTTTAATTCCTTTTTAAGTTCTTCAGAGCTTGTGACCAATTCTCATTTTGGGGGGAGATTTTGCATGTGTTTGCTTGTGTCTCACCATCTCCTGTTGCTTCTGTTCTTTGCTCTTTTTTCCGTAGAAAATTTTGAGTGTCAAGAGTTTTTTTGCTGCTGTTTCTTTATTTTTCTGCAAGTGGACTGGGAAATTGCATATTGCTGGCCATTTCTGTCTTAGCTTCTGGTTCACAGGAGTTTTGCTCTGGGTCTATCTTCACTGCTACTGCTGAGATTTGAAAGCACCCATTTCTGTGGATCTCTGGACCTTACTGCCAGGGCCTAGAACTTCTGTTCATGTTGTATTCAGTGGGAGATTTCCCTAGCTCATCTTGTTTTGACTCCTGACCTTTCAAGGTGCCTTTTAAAGGTTGGTTTGGAAGGATATTCAAAATGGTTTCATACTTTCACTGCTACTAAGCTACCATTTTGACTCTGCCAGGAATTAGACCTTTTTAAGAGAAATTTAGCTGTAAAATTGTCCCCAGTTTCCTACCTTCTTTATAATTTTGGCTGTCTTGGCTTTCTTTGTGCAAAACCTTTTAAATTTAATGTAATCAAAATTGTTCATTTTGCCTCCTAGAAACCTTTCTGTCTCATTTGGTCATGTAAAGGTGAAAATTAATGGTTGGGCAAGAATTTTATGATATTATGTGGTCCCCAATATTATATGTCGAGTCAGAAATTTGTTTACAAATATTTACAAATGTGAAGATGTTAGAGAGATTATTTATGCTATCAACCTAAATGTTTATTCTGGGTCTGCTTAATCCAGGCAGAGATTAATTAGTTCTCAACCAGTGAGGCTGGTCTCAGGAAACTAGGAAAGGAGTCACCCTTTCATTCATCCAAGGAAGTAGTCCAGGAGTCAGAGTCTAATTGAAGCTAAGTTCCAAGCCCAGGATCCAAACCACAGTCTCCAGTAAAGCTCCCTGGAAGACTCTTCCCCAGTCAGAAGACTATCTCCAGAAGATAATCTCTTCAGACTATCTTCTCAAAGATAATCTCTCTCTGAGGGAGTTCTGGGCTTGCTTTTATGGTGACTTCTTATTCCTGCCCCACTTCACAGGGGCCAATCACAGTTTCCAAATTGTCTAACACCGCCCAGGGGGCAATGTTTGTGGGGTCAACTTCTCACCTTCTGAAAGTTAAGTTCTCTGGAGTGGTGAATACTCATCCTGGCTGATTGAGTTTCTGAGGATGTTAATTCACTAGGTGCTTTGCAGCTCCTCCACCTAGTTCAAGCTTATGTTGATTGAATCAAAAGGTAGACAAAGGAGAGTTCATCCTGTCTTCACAATCTAGTGAGGTACTTAAGTTAGTGTTAAGTCAGACAAAAGAGTAAAGAATTCTCTTTCACAGTCATGAACTCATCCCCTTTTCCTAAATCTAACATGTAATTTTATCTGTGCTCTTCTAATTTGTTTATGATTTATTTATATTGAAAGTCATGTACCCATTTTGAGTTTATCTTGGCATATAGTGAGATAGATGTTGGTCTCTATCCAGTTTCTGCCAGACTGAGGGTAAAAATCAAGAAGACTTCATAGAGAAAATGTCACTTAATCTGAGCCTTGAAGGAAGATACAGCAGAGATGAGGAAAGATTTGGATCTCCTCAGGTCACTTATCTCAGAGATTCTATGTGTTTTAGTGATTATAGTATGCTACAGCTAACTGGATACAGTGGTACTGCATTGCTGCTAGGGATGTAATAGGTGAAGGGCTTCTTAAAACATAGGTGGTGGTAAAAACAATTAAATTACTTCAGATTGAGGTAGCATTTGAACCAGCATTTTACTCAGTAAATTCTTATGATTTTACACAGGCATTACCATTTGATAAAATATAAATAAAGAGGATAAGGCTTTTTCTGGGTTCATATGATAACCATAGAAAGAGCAATAGCTTTGGAACTGGATGACCTTGATTCAAATTTTGAATATCTCTGTGCTTCAGTTTTTACATCTGTAGAATGAGGAGGCTTAACTAGGTGACTTCTAATGTCCCTTCCAGCTATTTAAATGATCAAATGAATACACTCCCTAGAGTGAAGTGGAATTGTAAAAGAAAGTTGGACCCAAACCGCCTAAGAGTCCAAGCCTATGGAGTCCAAGCTGATTAAGTCCAAGTTGAGAATAGTGTTTTTTGTTGGCAGTTGGGTTCCTTTTCAGAATCTGGAAAATTCCATAATTTATTGTTAAAATAAAAGTCTTTCAGAGGCCACTTTGATTTCAGAACCATCCCCTGGTTGTAATAGATTCCAAGACAGCCCCAGACTTAAAAGGTGCTGAATTGAATCTCATGAATTTGGGCAGAGCTCCTTGGGTGGAAACACAAGACATCCATCTATTCATTCAGCACCCTCATTACTAGGAGGGGTTAATGAGACCAGATGACATTTTCTTTAGAATCAGAGAACTCTTGTCATGCCAAAAATCAACATTCATCCTTTTCTAACCTTACCAGCCTTCTTTTCCTGGGTTTTTTGAACCTTTACATTATCCTATCCTTACACGAACACTTTTGATCAGGCACCTTGTTTGCTTGTATCTCATTGTCATCTTTGTAGTCATAAGAAGGTTTTTTTTTTTTAACTTGGCTGCTATAATTGATTGTAGGAAACAAAATGTCTATAGGTTTAAAGGGAAATAAAATAACAATAGCAGAAACATATGTAGTACATAGTGTATCTTCTAGGCTCACTCTCACCACCTATAGTCTTGGCTAACTACTTATCCCTCCAATGAGGTCATACCTCACTGATTTCCTCTTTAATTGATCATCAGTTTATATCAATTAGCCAACCAGACTTCAGTATTTACTAAGGTTGTATAGTAAGAATAGTTGGTACATTCCCCCAAATCAGGACACTCCCATGAGTACAAGAACATATAAAGGTTAGGGAAAAGTGGGCTCAAGCTTAGACAGCACATGTGGCAAAGATGATAATTCATCACTTTTAGGAGTCCTTTTGAAAGAAGTCCCTTTTTTCCTTTCATGGACTTCTCATTGAAGTTCCTATTAAGAATGTTACTGCTTCCTATTGGTCCCATCGTAGGGTCTTGAAACTACTTTTTCTAGTATGTCTAATTTTTACTTGGTTTCTGAGGCAGACACCACAGTCAAACCCTGCTGTTCTGGGGACAGTGCTATCTGGGGATATTGCTGAGAAGTTCAAATCTTCTGACCCCTCAAAGTTTATAAGTTCATCCTTTAGTAAAAGGGACAAGGGAGGAGACAAGTCTCTTCTTACCAAACTCCTCCCTTTTTATCTGAAAGCAGTGTCCAAATTGGTTTGCTATTTTATGCCCAATGTGCATGACTGAGTCCAATTACTCAACCAATTACTTCCTGAAAGCATTTCATTTTATCAGTTTATTTCTGTGCTTCCCAACTGATGAAGGACTTTTTGCATCTAGTTTAATGCCTTTGATAGATTGACTCAACTGGTTAAGGTAGTTAAGGATATGGATCAGTAATTAATTCAAAGGACTCTTCCCTGCCTTCCCATTTATATAATGTTTTTATTCTTTGTAAGTTACCTTTATCCTCTTTGAACCTACAACAACCTTGTGAAGTAGGTGGTATTGATAATTTAACTTTCTGAGCCTCAAATTCCTTATCTGTAAAATGAGGATAATAAGAGCATCTAGCTCCCAGTATTGTGGGAATCACATTGGGGAAAAGCAGTTTTCTTTCTGGGAAGATTTTGGTTGGAATAAGAGACTTTTTGTTTCTGTCTTAAACACTGCTTTCTAAATTCTTTTGTCTCTCAGAGATTCAGTTTCTTCATTTGTGAAGTAAGAATCCTGCACTCCAGCTCCTATATGAAATAAAGAGGAAAGATTTTTACTTCAGAAGAATATTGCAGCTAACAAAAAGAAATGTCTGTTGTATTTAGGAAGGTGCTTCAGGTCTTCACAGCCTGGAATAAAAATGTGATACAGACTTTGAAGAGATTCAGAAGAAACCCAGAGTGCTTGGGAAACCAGGCCAAGGGGCTTTGGACCAAGAACAAGGGGACTGGACAGAGAGATAATTCAGTGTTTTTCTTGAGGGAGGGAAGTTGGGTAGAGGTCTGAAAGTAGGAACCACAGAAAGAACCCTTATCCTCCTCTCTCCTATGATGAGAGCCAATGTGGGGAGCTAGCAGCCAGCTGGCTGTTCTTCCACACACCTGGGTTGGTAAATGTGAAAACATTCAGTTTATTCAATTAAACACAAATGTCTTCAGTTAGACCTTTCCATTTTTCTCGTGTGGCATCTTGCCCTTCCAGCAAAGACATTCATCACTCCAGCCAACCTTTTTCTTTTGTAAAAGTGATGGTGAATGGGGGGAGGAGAAGGAGTATTTAAAGTCTCTGTTTTCAGTGTCATTTCCCCCCCATCCATTAAAGAGACTAAACGTCTCTTGTAAATTGCATCTTGGTTCTCACTTGTTTTTCTGAGTTTACTCCTAAAGCACCTGCTATTTCTTTGTACTCTTCAGTGAGCTGGCCTAGTTTCCACTTGGTGTACAATTCCCATTCGCATTTCAGGGCTTTATGCTGCACTCGGTTCTACCAATTAAGTGTCTTACTCCTCCTATCTTGATTCTATATCGGGACAGTCTTTTCTTATGCCTTTAATATTGTTCCTTTGAGGAACATCCGGATTTCCTCTGCTCTTTTGTTGCTTAAATGTTCTTCCCCTGGGACCCTTGACAATTTTCCCAAGCCTAGCAATTTCAGTAAATGCTTAATAACGTAATTTCAGTTGCTTCTATACAGGCACCTCCAGGACTCCACTTAGAGATCCCAACATGCAGTGTTCCTCAGGTTTTTTTTTGTTGGCTTTTTTTTTGCTTCTCTAGAAAGTTTGGTTCAGTCAATCATTATATGAAGCCCATAACCTCTCCACAAAAGAATAAAGAAGAAAACACAGCTGTATTTATGTATCTTAGCAGAGAAATGTGTAGTGAAACTAGCAGTTTAGACTTCACTATACCCTTAGCCTGCTTAACTCACTACTAGAAATGAAAGATCAAACCATGGGTGATTATTGCTAGGCTGACAGCATTTCTGGGGATCCTTGTCTTAATTGTGGGCACTCCCTCCAGTTATGCAGGCAATAATCTTTTCTCTTAATGTATGGTTCTTCTATATGTCCTTCCACAAATCCTCTCATGATCTTCTATATGATGTCTGAGAGCATCACTTCACTGCTTCATTGTGCAGCTTCACTGGGGTCAACACTCTGGCTGTCCATTTTTATGCTTCACATTCTCTATATCACTAGCCCATTTGTTTTTCTGATATCCATTTCCTCTGTACTTCTTGCATTGCAGAAAACATGCTTCATTTTACTCATGTCTACGATTCATCTTAGGTTCCATGATTTGCAGCCACAGAACATTACTAGAGTGATTAACTTATGAGTATTGATCACATTTACTACATAATAAAATCCTTGAAGTCATCTAGTCTCATCCCCTATTTTGACATAGTGCTATATATATATATATATGTATATATATATACATATATATATATATATCTGAGCCATTCTGGACAGATGATTTTTTTCCCCCAAGATCTCCAGGATTGAGATTTCACAATCTCCCTCCAATGTCTGTTTCAGTTGTTCACTATCAAAAACTTAAAAAGTCTTTTATCTTGTTTAATCTTTATATTATCTTAGTTATATCTTTAGAGATAGAGAATTTCAGGTTAGATTGTTGTACATTGGTTACCCTTCAGATGCTTGAAGACAGTTGCTCTGGCACCTTTCTTCTCTCTCTACTAACTAGCTAGACATTTGACCTTTTCTCTCATACCTACTAGTTTTATTAGTTGCTGTCCTATTTACTAGACCCTTTTCAGGATCTCCCAGATTAGACACGATGGTTATAAAATCTTTCCTAGCATATAATTCTAAGAGAATAGTGCTTCATAGTGGACAAAAGGTTGGACTTGGAACCAGGAAGACCTGGGTTCAAGAATCCTGCCTCACATTTACTAGCTTTGTCACTCTGGGTAAGTTGCTGTAATTCTGAAGTGAAGTTTGCTCATCTGTGAAAGAGAATAATAGAACCTATGTCACAGGGCTATTGAAAGGATCAAGTTATGTAAAAAGACATTATATATAAATTCTTATATTAGTGTTTGTTTTTATTATTTGAATAAGGACATAGGAGTACTTCCTAGATCTTGAATGTCTTGAGCCATTAATAAATATTTCTCTTGAACTTTTTAAAAAACAGGATAATTCTTTTCTGCTTCTGGAGATAGTCATGCTTTAGCCTTTGTTTATGACATTTCCATGTTGTTTTCCTTATATACTGGCCTTTGTTACTTCATGTCGTTGAACTCACTTTAAATTCTATTTCTGTTTTAACTATTCTCATTCTAATTACGGTTTGGTAGAAAACTTGATTAACTGAGCTCCATTGACTTGTTGAGCCTAATTTTCTATTTGAATGTTAAAATAATTTCATATAAGCTACATATTGTTAGATTCAAGATCTGGTGGGTTATCCCTTCAGCATAATCTGCTTCCATTGTGTCCTCCCAGGACTAATGATGAACTGTTAATGACTATGCTTTGGTAATATAATTTTGGGGTTATCTTCTTATTCACATGATAGGAAAGTATACGCCATGTGTTCCTAGTTTTTTGGACTAATGATGAACTGTTAATGTTAATGACTATGCTTTGGTAATATAATTTTGGGGTTATCTTCTTATTCACATGATAGGAAAGTATACGCCATGTGTTCCTAGTTTTTTGGACTAATGATGAACTGTTAATGTTAATGACTATGCTTTGGTAATATAATTTTGGGGTTATCTTCTTATTCACATGATAGGAAAGTATACGCCATGTGTTCCTAGTTTTTTGAGTTAAAATCAAGTGTGATGCAAGTGTAAATTTATCATATATGTTGCTTTTCTTTTATCTACAAGGTCCATATTCTTGTTTTAGAACGCAATTAAATTAGTTTGTTCTTAAACCAGATTGGTGCCTATCTAGTCACTATGTCATATTCTTCCAGGTGTTTGCAAGTATAAGGGTAATTTTAGGGTTGTGACTTAATCTAAATTAATTTGGTCACTAGAGAAAATCCCAAATAAAATACCCAAGTCAGTTTGGAAATTTATGTTGATTATAATTAATATTGAGGGAAGGAATTGAGGAGAGAGAGAGACAGAGAGACAGAGAGACAGAGAGAGAGAGAGAGAGAGAGAGAGAGAGAGAGAGAGAGAGAGAAAGAGAGAAGAGAGAGAAAGAAAAGAGGCTTTTGTAAGAGGATAGAAGGTAAAGGTAAACTTCTCCCAGTATACTCACTGCCAAACCTAGACAATAGCTTCTGCCACACCAAGATGCCGAAATATTCAGCAAGTTTCTACTTCCCCGTGGAAAGAGATTGGAGAGAGGAAGTGACACAAAATATATGGACAGTTTTTACATCACTTTCCTGCACCTCACATGTACCAATGATAGCTTAAGCTTGACTTAGGACAGCCCAGGGGTCTGTCGGTTTCTGATTTGTCATTTGCTAGCACATGTCTGTCATAGGCCATCCTCTTAAATACTTAATCCTTAAATATGGGTGTCTACATTCCTGTTTTTGTTAAGTAGGATGGAGTAATCTAAAGTTCACTTAAGCTGAATACTTGATGCTAGACTAATATTTTCCTAAGCTTCAAAATTATCAGTGACCTAAGTGACCATGGTTTACACTTGTTAGATTGTGTGTATGTGTGTGTATATCTTTCCTCATTAAGGAGAATCATCATTTTTGACCCATTTATAATCTTTTGGAATTTCTTTTGTCCCTCATGAATATTGAACTGAGATATAGAGGGCATGGATTCTAGGACTTGCCCAGTGCTTCAACAACTTTGTGTACCTGACTTCTAGTAATTTGATCCACTTATTTGTAAACTGAGGAGATTGAACTAGATCTTTGAGGTTCTTTCTAAGTCAAAAAGTCTTACGTTTTGAAAGTTTCTTAATATATGAGGTATAAGGATATTTGATTTTAATTTTTGAGGCAGCAAGTGATTCAGTGGATTGAGTGCTGGGCTTGGAATCAAGAAGACCAGACTTTGAGCCCCAGACACTTACTAATAACTGTGTAAACCTGGGCAGGTCCCTGAATTGTTCTCTGCATCAGTTTCTTCATTTGTAAAATGAGGATAATAGGGGGAAGCTGGGTGAATTGAGTATCAGACCCAGAGATAGGAGATCCTATGTTCAAATTTGGCCTCAGATACTTCCTAGCTGTGTGACCCTGGACCCCATTGCCTAGCCCTTACCACTCTTCTGCCTTAGAACCAATACCTAGTATTGATTCTAAGATGGAAGGTAAGGGTTTAAAAAAAAATGAGGATAATAATAGTGCCTTCCTTGCAAGGTTTTGTGTAGGAATTGTGGGAATTGAGCAAACCATACTGGCTTCATCTTGTGACTCAATTCTGAATCTGGCTCAGTTCCCTTTCTATTCAATTATGGCTCTAGTCCAATTTCTTTCTTGTGAGAAAACTTTATTCAATTATGGGAATTCTGAGAAAACTTTATTGCATTGTTTGAACCTAGCCTTGCATAGCTGGAAAGTTGAACCACTTCTACCTGTTGCTTAGAGACCCTTTAACTAAGGACCTAGGTTGTGCTGACCAGAAACTCAGTCAGATCTGAAGATTGATGCAAGGCGTTTTCTCACAATTATATGTCTCAAGCAGTTTGAAAACTGACCCTGTACGGGTCAGTCAGTTATTGTTTCCATGTTCCTTTAATTGAATACAGAAATTTGGCCCAGAGGGGCACACTTCCCCCCCCCCCCCCATTTTAGAGAATTTGTGCCTGTTTGCTATGCTATCCCCCTCCCAACTCAGAAAGCCCCTAATCTTTCTTCCAATTAGAAATCAAATGGCCTAATCTTGGATCCTGGTTTGTATCCTGTTAATTGTTTTTTTTTTGTTTTTGTTTTTTAATACACAAAAATCTATGTCTTCCCTGTATTTAGAATCTCAGTGCCAAACTGAGGAGGCCTGTTCTTAATTTATTATGCAATTGGCATGCATTGCTTAATAAATCTATATTGCTGAAGTTTATCTCCTCAGTTATTTCAGATTTCACCCATCACACAGCTGTGATGTATATTAACTTTTATTAAGCATTGCAAGCCTTGAAGTGTTCTACATAAGTGCTAAATGGTGGTGGTGGTGGTGGTGGTAGTAGTAGTAGTAGTAGTAGTAGTAGTAGTAGTACTTTTTGTTGTAGTAGTAGTTATTGTCGTTGCTTGTACTTTTGGCTTACAGGAACTGGGAAACATTCAGTCCTAATAACTACTATCATCCTATTTCTCTATTTTTTTCTAGTTGGTGCTGATCATCAGAAAGGCATTTTGGTGGAAGGATTAAGCAGTGTTCTTATTGCCTCAGGTTGGAGCAATGGAACTTCCCAACTATGGCCGCCAGTTGCTGCAGCAGTTGTATACCCTTTGCAAGGAGAATCAATTCTGTGACTGCACCATTTCTATTGGCACAGTTTATTTCAGGGCCCATAAACTGGTCTTGGCTGCTGCCAGCCTCCTATTTAAAACATTACTGGATAATACAGATACAATTTCTATTGATGCATCTGTTGTAAGTCCAGATGAGTTTGCTCTCCTTTTAGAAATGATGTACACCGGCAAGCTGCCTGTGGGCAAACACAACTTCTCCAAGATTATCTCCTTAGCTGATAGCCTACAGATGTTTGATGTGGCAGTTAGTTGTAAGAATCTTCTAACTAGCCTTGTAAGCTGCTCTGCTCCAAGCCAAGTGATAAGAGAGGTTTCCCCTCAGACAGTGGAGCCATGCCAAAAGGACACTGATGGATTGCTAGTAGAAAACACTTCCCCGAAAAATTCAATTGAGTCTCTACATCCAGGAGAGTCTCTATCTCCTGTGTCTCTAAAGGCTGACACTGTGGTGGTGGTTAGTGCTGTGACACCAGATGTTGGTGAGGTAAATTCGACCATGGCTCAGAAGGAGCTGATTATGAATTCTGCTATTGCCCATGAAGAGGCTCTGGAAATTGAAATACACAATGCAGCTTCACCAAGGGAGCCTTCGGATTCTTCACAAATGCCTTCTCCCCCTGGGCAAGAAGCAATAAATGAAGAGGAGGAGGAGGAGGAGGAGGAGGAGGAAAAGGAAAAGGAGAAGGAGAAGGAAGTAGCAGTGGTCGCAGTGTCTCAGAATATGACAGAGAATACCTCAGAACTAGGTAATTGTTCTGAAAGGCAGTTTGTTGCCATCTTGCCACTTAACAATTTTTGTGCTATTTTTGACTCACTTTTTTAGCATCTCCCTTTAACCCTATTTAAACCCTAAGCATTATGATATTATAACTTTTCATAAGATGCCATTTCTCCTGCTATCTCACTGCCTTTTGTAATTTGAGTTGTGTACATCCACAGAAGTTGTTGCTCTTTCCTAAGAGTGAGGGAGAATTGAGGTTGTTACATGGCCATCTCTCTTCTCAGCAGATCCCTTTCTGAGGTGTTCATAGTTTCTTATTATAGACACATTACCAGAATAAAGAAGGCTTTTAGCTGTTACATCTCCTAAAGGTTAACTCCATAGCCCTGGAGGCGAAGTGACTATGTTAGTAGAGGAATGCCCACCCCAGTGAAGTCATAGCTCTTTTGAAGTGTTGAAGTATAACAACTAATGGTTTTCAATAAACTCTCCTCTGTTAGCAGCCTTCTAGAGGTCCAGCTTAGTTATGTCAAAATGACTGGCATCAGTTTCATTCAGTATAAAGTGCTAAGAGCTTTTGTGTAAGGCTGAGCCCTCTTCCTTTTGGCATACTTCTGTGAGATTTTTAGATTTGTCCCATTGTCACAGTTTATATCTAATAGAAGCAGCCCTCCTCACTCTGTAGGAAGAAGGCCTGTCAGCACTCTGAAGACAAAAGGCAAACAAGAGAACAGAAATATTAGTAAGACCAACAACAATGTGCTATTTTGGATTGATGCTCATTGTTTTAGCCATGCTGAGTTTGGCACAAAGGAGGAAGCTGTGAGTGACATCCTTGCCCTTATTATACCTGACATACTAGATAGCAGTTAAAAGATGTGCCTGACCTAGAGACTTACAGGCAGCTTAAACTTCCATTTAATCCCTTCAATTAATGACTAACTGATCTTGTTTCTCACATGCAGAGCATGAGAGGAAAATGTATAAGTTGGATTTCCTTCTGCAAAATGAAAGCATCTTCTCTGAAGCATTCTCTGTTGCCCAGGATGTACTGAAAAGATTAGATGAATGTAGAGAAATTAAAAGTCCACATAAAGAGGTATGAACTGCTTTCTTCCTATTATAATATGCTTTTAACATGTTATATCCATTCCAAGAAGCAAGTATAAAGCGTATATTACATGCAAGGTATTGTCCTTCTTGCTGGGGATAGAAAAACAAAGCAAAAAAAAAAATATGGCTCCTATCCTTAAGTTGCTTATATTCTACTCATTTAATAGTCTTCTGTTAGCTTGCCATGAAGCCCAGCAAAATGGATGTGCAAAATAATATTAATAGTGCTAATCTTAATTTTTCTTGAAATGAAAATTTATTTTCTTAGCTTTTATTTTTAGAGGATCATAAGAGGGTTCTTTATATTGTTTTGATCTTAAGATAGGCCTGTGCTCCTAAAGTGTGTGTTCTTTCAAAGGAAAAAAATATATATGTATACAAAGAAAAAAATTCTATAAAATTGTTGTTGTTCCATCATTTCAGTTGTGTCTGATCTCTTTTGGGATTTTCTTGACAAAGATACTGGAGTGGTTTGTCATTTTCTTCTCCAGCTAATTTAATATATTAGGAAACTGAGGCAAACATGGTTAAGTGATTTTCCTAAGGACACAGCTAATCAGAGCCTGGGGCCAGATTGAACTCTGGAAGATGAATCTTCTTGATTCTAAGGGCAGCTTTCTTTCCACTTCACCACCTAGGTACCCATAAAATTACCATATTTTGAACTATGTATTTACCATTAAAATTTTTTTTTAATTTCCTTAAACTCAAATAGAGACCTTGAATTTTTAAAGCCATTACTTTCATTGTCACTTTTATTGTTATAGACCAGTGATGGCAAACCTTTTAGAGACAATACTGTGCCCTGTCCCCATTGAGTGCCTGTTGCCCACTTCCTCAAAAGGGAGGGAGAAAGCATTGGGCTGCTGGGCAGAGGGGTGGGTGATGT
The DNA here is from genome assembly GCF_027887165.1 of Monodelphis domestica. Lineage (NCBI taxonomy): Eukaryota > Metazoa > Chordata > Mammalia > Didelphimorphia > Didelphidae > Monodelphis > Monodelphis domestica. Next base: position 385,343,940 of record NC_077230.1, on the reverse strand, counting down.
GGGAAAAAATGTCATTAGGCATGGTGGGGAGGGGGAAGGGAACAGCTTCACACAAGTCCCTCTTCCTTTCTATTAATGAACTCTGGGTGGGTGTGTGGGGAGTGTGGCTCACATGTCCACAGAGCCACCTTTGCTACTTCCTTCTCCTTTTCCTCCTCCTCTTCATTTACTGTTTCTTGCCCAGGGGGAGAAGGCATTTGGGGAGAATCTGAAGCTCCCTTAGTGAAGCTGTATTGTGTATTTCAATGAGAGAAGCCCAAGACTGGTTTATATTTTGACCAGTATGGCATATCACCAAATAAATTCCAGGTGACGAAAAATGTATATTTTCATTCCTAGGATTCTGCAGAAAGTTAAATCAGTCGAATCAGCTTTATTTTTATTACCTTGAATATAAATTGTTACTTTTTTTCCTGAGAAAATAGCTAAACCTGATGGCTTCCTTATTAAAATGGAATATCCATTTCTAAAAGTAACACTTTAATGGGATTTTTTGGGTGCCCTGGTTATGTGGAATGATGTTTCAGGTGTTCTTTTTTTTTTCACAGACTGGTCAATCCAGCACCTCCATTTTATTAGAATATATTGACTTATTGTTTTGTAGTAAAAAAAAAATCCTCTTCTACGTTTCTACAGTTTCTTCTACATTTGCCTGTCTAACCACAGAATTGTGTCCCCAGCCAGGGACTTGATTCTTGATTACTTGACACTGCTAACTTCCCAGAGTAAAGGCATAATACTTGGGGACAAAGGGAGGGGGGACACCATATTTAGGGAGGCCATCTCTTGCATATTCATCTCTATTAAGGGATGACAGATATCACCTTGTCTTCTTCACTAATTCTTCCATCTGCTCCAGGAGAAAGTTTCCTTTTATCATTACTATTGTCCTTTCTCAAGAACGTAGAAATTTTGCCTTTTTGTGCACATATTCTTTTCGGTGGAGAGGATTCTGGATCTGGTGCTGTCATCAAAGAAGATTAGTAGATATTTACTTCATTGAGTTTTACTTTAAGTATAAATTATACTCTTAAGTTCTCTTTATCTTCCAAATAAATTAGATCATTTCACTGTTGTTATTTGTCAGTGTTTATTGAGCATAAAAAATTTCAGTCCCTTCCTAAATACAATCTTACCCATTTTGAGGTTTGCATTTTGACACATCATTCCGAATGAGAGGGATCAGAGGTTTGGTCTGTGCCAGTTGTTGCTGTTTTGTGTATTTCTTCTCTAAAATTAGCTTATGAAACAATGTTGGGCTTGGTTTGAGAAGGACACTATGCACTGATGTCCTTGTGAGTTTGTTTCCCAGGGATAGATGATGAAAAGTGGCAAATCTATTCTCTGAACTTTGATTGCAGCACCATGAGCAAGGACTGGGCTGCTGAAGAAGCCTCTCAATGGAAGGTGTCTCTGTCTCAGTATAAAGTCAGGGACTGGCTTTGTAGCATTTTTCCTGGGAGCAAATTCACATTTTCCTGCCATTTTTGAATCATAGTTTATATTAATTTTCCTTCCTTTTTTTTGACCATTTCTTTTTTCCTAGTGAAAATTAGGTGTATATAGAACATAGAATCTTTGACTACAGTTGAGAAAGAAATTTCGCCCTTTGGGCTGTGGATTTCCTAGCTTTTACATTTTTTCCTTCTCCTATAAGGTTCTAGAAAGGTTCCTGAGGTCATAAGATCATAAATTTATAGCTGGCAGGTCTAAGATTTCAGCCTTTTTTTCCTTGTACACTTTTGTCTTCTCTTCTTCTTTGTGAATCTGATGTATCCTACAGTAAGTTGTCCTGCAATGGACACTTGTCCAATAATTGTTGTCCATTCCCCATTGTGACAGGGTAGAATTAACTTTGTTGTGAAATGAATTTAGCAAGCAAGATATTCCTTGAGATCTGGAGGGAAGAGAAAAAAAGCTGTTCTTTGCTTTTTCTCTCTGAGTCACTCCATAGTCAGGATGAGTAATACAGCTAGAAAGATTATTGATTGAGTATTGATAGCCTTCTAGAAAGGAAGGAGAGATCGACTTAATGATAGACATCAAGTGATTGGAGACAAATCCTCTTAGAAAGTCCAACAGAGGTTGGAATGATCTGATTTCTAGTTATATTTGGTATTGGGGAGGTAGAACCTAGAGAAAGGGGAAGTTGTCCTGTGCAGTGAGATCATTGGCTCTTTAGAGCATCTAGGGAGAAAACGGAAAATGAAGAATAGTATATGATCACAGTCTACTTAAAGTCTGATGAAGGGGCAAAGAGAAGGGCAGGGATCTGGGGAGAAAAATAATCCTGATTGAGTCCCCCCAAATAAGAAAAAATTAAAGTAACTTTTCACATGACAGTTGGAAGAGAACATGGAGAAACTGGCCTTTTTTTAATATAAACGACCTGGATCTAGATATGAATGTCAGCTCAGCACCCATTGGCTTAATATACTACCTTTATGAAAGGCAAAATCTGTTTGTATCATTTTAAAGCCCTCAGCCCTTTTGGAGAGGCTTTGTATATTGGTTTGAGCAGTTGGAGTTATATCACATGATACTTAACCCCTAAGCCCCCAACATATTTTAACATATGACAGACAGTCTTCCATCTAGGCAGACTAGTGATTTAGAAAAGGGTTGACCATCAGGCAGTCCTAGCTCCATTTTTTGGGCTGAGGACTCCTGAGCAGCTTACATGGCTTATGCAGCCATAACTTGATCTCTGTGGGTGCAGCTTCTCACTAGGGATTAGTAGGAAGAGCCAGGAGCAGGCTGTCCAGGCAGCTGGCTCCTGCCTCCTGGCTCTTCCCTGAGTCTGCCTCTGCTCCTCTCCCCAGATGGCCACCTTGTCTTCACTGCTGAGCAATGAAGTTAACAAATGTTTTAATTTCACTGCTGAGTAGCTCTGCAAAGGGAGAGGAAAGAGGGAGGATAATGAGCTGAGTCAGATGCCATTGCTGATAAAAGCTTCTCTTACCCACCAGCTCAAATAAGAAAGCCAGAGGGAGTTGGGACAATATTAGTAGAACGAGATTTCAAGAAGCCTAAGAGCAGCAGGGGGAAAAAATAGTCTGGTTTGTATTGCCAGCAAGAGAGAGGCAGGATAGAAGCAGATAGCCTGACCTGCTTCACTTACAGTGCCTAAATGAAAGAAAGTGGAAGTAAAGATAGAAAAAATGGGCTAGCCAGGGATTTTGGAAATGAGTGAGCACTTGATCCTGTTGCTGTGAGCAGGGCAGGATTTTTCCCTTAGAGATCCTGCCATCCTTTAGGGTATTAGAGGGTTGCCTGAGGCCCAGAGAAATTAAGTAACTTTCTGATATGTTACAGCTAGGATTTGAACTCAGGTTATTTCTACAAAAGAGTCAAAGTACAATAAAATGAATTAAAAAAAAGATATTTTATTTTCCCAATTAGTTGTAATAACAGTTTTCTACATATATTTTCTTAAGATATAAGATACAAATTATCTCCCTTTCTTCCTTCCCTCCGTGCTCCCAGAGATGGTAAGCAATTTGATCTATATTATAGGTGTATTATCATGTGAAACATTTCTATATAGTTCATGGTTATAAGAATATTTGTGAGTATTCACTCATATAAAACCAAAACTCCAAAATAAAAACATAATAAGCCAGAGTGAAAAATAATATGCTTTGGATTTGTATTCACTCCAACAGTTCTTTCTCTGGAGGTGAATAACATTCTTTGTCATAAGTCCTTCAGAATTTTCCTAGGTCCTCTTATTGCTGAAAGTAGCTAAGTCTTTCACAGTTGATCATCCCATAATCTTGCTGTTACTATGTACAATGTTAATGTTCTCCTGGTTCTGCTTATTTTTCTCTGAATCAGTTTATGAAGGTCTTTCCAGCTTTTTCCAAAATCATCCTGTTCATCATTTCTTACAATACCATCACCATCATATACCACAGTTTGTTCAATTATTCCCCAATTAATGGATATCCCCTCAATTTCTAATTCTTTGCCAACACAAAAAGAGCTGCTATGAATATTTTTGTTTCAGTAGAACCTTTCCCATTTAAAAAAAATCTCTTTGGGATACAGACCTAGTAGTGGTATTATAGGAGTCAAAGGGTATGAACTGTTTTATAGCCCTTTGGGCATAGTTCCAAATTACCTTCCAAAATGGTTGGATCATTTCACAACTCCACCAGTGATGTATTAGTGTTCCCATTTGCCATATCTCCTCCTAAACATATCACTTCACTTTACTGTCACTTGACTAATCTTATAGGTTATAATATGGTACTTCATAGTTGTTTTAATTTGCATTTCTCTAATTAAGAGGACTTTATAACATTTATGACTATTAATAGCTTTGATTTCTTCATCTGAAAACTGCTTGTTCATAGCTTTTGACCATTTGTCAATTGGGGAGTGGCTTGTATACTTATAAATTTGACTTAGTTCTCTATATAGTTGAGAAATGAGACCTTTATCAGAGAAATTTGTTATAAAAGTTTTTTTCCCCCCAATTTGTCATTTCCCTTCTAATCTTGGTTACATTGGTTTTGTTTGTACAAAAACTTTTTAACTTAATATAGCCAAAATTATTAAAAAAGGAACTTGTTAAAAAAGGATGGAGTTTTGAAATGATTTTTCCCATTGGATAAGACATGAACAATTATTTCAGATACCACGCATTTACCATCCTTATGAAATTCCATTGTGAATTAACAAGCATTTATCATTTCTCCCTTCCACTTCCCCTTCCTCAATAATTAAAAACAAAAATGAAAAACCCATAAGTACATAAAACAAATTTCCACATAGGCCTTCACCAAAGATGAATGGTTCATTTTGGAGTTTTAAGTCCATTTCCTCTGTGGGAGGAGGTATGTGTGGTGATTTATTCTCAGTCTTCTGAATTTAGGGATTATCATTCCATTATCTAAGGGAATATCCTTAGAATGGACCTAAAAAGGATTATGGGATTTTGTTAGGGAGAAAACAGACAGAAATGAAAAGTCACCCACCTAATTCACAAGTATACATTGAGCACCAAGCAGGGACCCCCAGGTCTGTATAAGATGCTGCCTCTGCCCACAAGGATCATAGGAACATAGATTTTGAGCTGAAGAATGAATGAGTTATACCTCCTTATTTATATAGTGAGGAAGCCCAAGACCCATAAGGAGAAGGAACTTGCCTAAAGTCACATAGAGAGTTATAATGGAACAGGCATTCTAGCCCAGGTCTTCTTAATTCACATCCAATTTGTTTTTTTTTTTAATTTAACATTATTTTTTGCAAATCACTCCAGTATCTTTGCCCCCAATTTTTTGCTTTTTCCACAGAAATAAGACCTACTATTGGAAGTGATTGTTCATCAAATCCAAGTATATGATAAGTGTCCAGGTTTATAATGTGGACTCCATCATATATGGAAATCATACATTCATTTAACACATATTGGTTTTCCATGAGGCAGGGGATACCCTTGCCTGTACGAAGCTTGGAGTCTAGCTTGGGATATTGAAAGTAAAAATGTTTTGCAGATAAGATGGGCCTAGAATTAAGCCATGAATATTAGGGAGAATTTTCAGAGGATGAGAGTGAGAAGGACATTGCAAAAATGTGGCCAACATTCCCAGTCTAGAGAGGGTCTTTTTGAATCTCCCAGAGAGGGGTGGAGCCAAGATAATGGCTTATTGTGTCTAAAGCTGAAACCACTCAGACAGTCCTTCCAAACTAATCTTTAAAAATTGCCTCAAAACCAACAGCAAGGAGGCAGCTGGGTAGATCAGTGGATTGAGAGCCAGGCCTAGAGACAGGAGGTCCTAAGTTCAAATCTGGCCTCAGACACTTCCCAGCTGTGTGACCCTGGGCAAGTCACTTGACCCCCATTGCTTAGCCCTTACCACTCTTCCACCTTGGAGTCAAGACGGAATGGTAAGGGTTTAAAAAAACAAAAACAAAACCAACAGCAAGGCAGAGTGAAAGGGCTCTCAGTTGATTTCCATGAATTTTTCCCAGGATAAGGGGGAACCAGAAGCAAAACTACACACAGAGGTGGCCTGGTTGACCCCTCCCATACCCCTTCCTGCTGTACCAGGTTCCTAGCTCAGACATAGGCCAAATTTTGGATCTGGGACCCTGCCTATAGTACCAACAACAGAGTACTCCAGACCCTAGACTTATCCTCTGAAGTCTCAGGCCCTGGCATCAGCCTGCAGTGAAGCCTGGAAGTCCATAGCTCTTGGTCTTCAAGGCTGCACTGTGGTGCAGCCCTTAGCCCGAGGGCAAAATAACTGACTACTGAGACCTGAAAGTGATCAGGTGAGGAGAAAGAATCAACAGCTTACAAAACTCCCTGGCCACAGACTGGGAAATGGGCAAAAAGCAAAAGAAATATCTAACCCTAGAAAATTTTGATGGGGACAAAAAGCAAAAAATAGAATCAACAGGGGATGGTGAAATCCAAGCAACCACATGCAAAACTTCAAGTAAAAATGGGAATTGATCTTAGACTCTGTAAGAACTCAAAGAAATTAAAAAATAAAATAAGACAGGTTGAAGAAAAACGGAAAGAAAAATGGGAAAAAGAAGTTAAAATAATGGCAAAAAGAAAGTAGAAACTTAAAAAGCAAATTGGTCAACTGGAAAAAGGAGCAAAAATCCAATGAAGAAAAGAGTTCTATGAAAAGAAAATGGACTAAATGGAAAAGGAAGTTCAAAAGGTCATGGAAGATTCTTTAAAAATTAGAATTGGGCAGATAGAAAGAAGCTAATGACTTCATAAGACATGAAAAAACAATAAAAGAAAAATGAAAAGAATGAAAAAATCGAAAATATGAAATCTCATTGAAAAAACAAGTAACCTGGAAAATAGATCCAGGAGAGACAATTTAAAAATTATCAGACTACCTGAAAGTCATGATGATAACAAATCCTAGACATCATATTACAAGAAATAATCGAAGAAAACTGCCCCGATATTCTTGAACAAGAGGGTAAAATAGAAATGGAAAGAATCCATAAATTATTTCCTGGAATAAATCCCCAAATGACAGCTCCCAAGTTATAGTCAAGTTCAAGAGCTCCCAAGCCAAGGAGAAAATACTGAATCCCTCAAAGAATACCCTTATCAAACTCAAGAAAACTGTTTGGCCCAGACCATTTATCTTGAACACATGAACTTGACTGACCCATGTCTAGCTATAGTTTGGAGTTAACACTTAGGAAAGGAAACTTGTTTCCATGCTTGTAGAATTTGATTACAAAATTCTTTCCCTGGGGCAGCTAGGTTGCACAGTGGATAGAGTGCCAGGCCTGGTGTTGGGAAATCCTGGGTTCAAATATGGCCTCAGACACATCGTACATCCTAGCTGTGTGTCCCTGGGCAAGTCACTTAATCCCCTTTGCCTAGTCCTTACCACTACCAAAAAAAAAGGGCTTAAAAAATTATTTCCCCATAATTTCTCTCTTCAGTAATGTGCTCAAACAAATTATAAGCTAGGCTTGCAAAGTCAACAATTTATATAAAACAAGTTCAATTTGTCAGGTAAGGACAAAATAAATAGTTATAGTTTTATTTGTTTTATTGTCTTGTGTAACTTTATAGAGAAAAGATTTTATATATATGTGCATATATATGCATATATATATATATTTATCATGCTTGAGTTAAATCTGGCCAATTTACTTTTGGTATTTTTTTCTTCTTAAATTCCCTGCCAAATGACACAAATTAACATTGTTATTAAAGTTATTTCCCTAGTATTAATATTGCTTTCAATATGTATTAGCTGCTCTCTTGTTAAGCTCCTTGGGATATTTACATACACCCTGCCTTTGAGCTAGATATTATTTCATCACCAAAATGGTGGCCGTGGAAATTCTATAGTGGATTTTGTTCCAGTTACACAGAATCCTTAGAGTGGTTCTTGGCATCTCTCTCAGCTCCAAGCAGCAGGCTCTGAGTAGGACATGCACTTCAGAAATGTTTGTTGTTTGATATTAGAAGTATATGTTTTCTCTCTCCCAGCTGGGCCTCATGAGGGAGTTAAAGGCTGTCAGGCATTTTGAACTTATTAGAAGAAAGGTATGCTAAGATTTAGTGTAGTTTAGCAGTCAAATCTCATTAATTAGGACTCCAGGAAGGCAGAAATCAAGATAATCCTTTCAGAGATTGTACTGAAAATTATCTTAACCAGATTTTTATTTATAACTTATTTGTGCAAATATGTGGCATAAACATAGTTTTATGTGGTGTAACCAAGATCACCAGAGCAAATGGGGAACACTATAGTTAATACTGACTAGCTGGTGGCTCCACCTAAGACTGTTAATGGATAAAATGGGGTGAGTCCAAGTGGGTCTAGAGGAGAACCCACTTATAAATGGAAGTCTACCAAATCATGTTTCATTTGCATTTTGTACTCCTTGTGGCAGGTTCTTCTAGTACTATAGTAAGTGCTGGAAATGCAAAAACAAAAGTAAAGTAGGCCCCGCTTTTAAGGAAATTACATTCTAGCCCATGGTGGCCAAATAGAGAACAAGGTAATAGGAGACAGCCTAGAGCCATGGAAAAGAGCACTGGAAATCCTGCCTCCAGTACTATTTGTCATAAATCACTTCCTTTCCCTTGCTTTTCCTTTCCTCATCTATAAAATGAGGCATTTGGACTAGAGGGCCTCCAAGTCCCTTTTAGCTCAAGATTGATGATCTGTCATTGTTGGGGAAAGTTACTAACACAGAGGAGAGGAGAAGATCAGAGTGGCATTGAGTGAAGACTTGAGGATAGAGTTAAGAAGGAAGAATACAATCTAGGCCTGGGAGACACTATGTTAGTGCAAAGAAGATGGAATGCCTTCCAAGAAGGAAGGACTCATAAGTAGGCCAGTTTTCCTGTACTAAAAAATTTGAGAAGGGCAGATATATAATGGGGCTTGAAAAGTAGATTGGGGAGGAGGGCAGGTAGCTAGCTTAGTGGAAAAAGAGGTAAGAGTTTTAAAAGGTAATACAGAAGGTAAGAGTTTAAAAAAAAAAAGGAAAAGATTAAGATAGAGCTAGGATGTAAAAGACTTAATTAAAAAAAAAAACCTACACACTACTAAGTATTGATTATAAGGCAGAAGAGCAGTAAGGCTAGGTGATTGTAATTAAGTGACTTGCCCAGGGTCACATAGCTAGTAAGAGTCTGAGGCCAGTTTTGAACCTAGGACCTCTTGTCTTTAGCCCTGGCACTCTGCCAACTAACTGTCTCTGTGTGAAGGCCTTTAAATGACAAATAGAGGAGTGTCTATCTGATCTCTGGAGTAATAGGGAGCCATAGAAATTTATTGAGCAAGAGAGTATGAAGGTCAGATTTCTGCTTTAGAAATATTGTTTTGACAGCTTGCTGGAGAATGGATTTGAATGGAGTGAGATGAGGTGATAAGATGAGTTAGAAGGCTAAAATTTTAATATGCTAGGCTAGAAGTGATGAAAGGTCTGAACTATGAGAGTGACTACATAAATGGAGAGAAGGGAATGAATATAAAAGACTTTGAAGTAGGAATAACAATATTTGGCAACTGATTGGGCTGATATTTTCAATTGAGACTTCTGTTATTTATTTTATAACATTAACACACAGTTTTACATTCATCCTGTAATTATCCTGATTTCTAAGATGATATATGTGAGTGTATATTTGTGTGTAATATACTTATAAACATATAAATATAAATAAAATGTATGTATGTTATAGCAGCTCTTATCTGAAAAGCTAAATGACTACTATGTGAATTACACATTTACCATCCAATCAGATATTTATTAATTGCTTGGGCCAAGTAATGGGGATATGAAGAAAAGCAAAAACACAGTCCCTACCCTCAAGGAGCTTGTAATCTAAAAGGGGAGACAACATGGAAACATATACACAAAGCAATATATAGGATAAATAGGAAATAACAGAGGAAAGGGATTAGAGGGGTCTAGGAAGACTTCCTGTAGAAAGTGGAATTTTAGTTGAGACTTAAATGGAAGACAGAGAGGTCAGTAGTCAGGAATAGAGTAGGGAAAGCATTCCTGGCATGGATGACAACCCAAGGTAATACCTGAAGCCAAGAGATAAGAGTGTCTTGTTTATGGAACAGCCAGGAGGCCAGTGTCACTGGGTAGAAGAGTATTTTCTAGGGAGTAATGTATAAGAAGACTGGAAAGGTAGGAGGGGTCTGGGTTATAAAGACTTGGAATGCCAAACAGCATTTTGTATTTGTTCCTGGATGAAGCCACTAGAGGTTATTTGGGGAGAGATGGGGGGTGGGGGTGGGGGATGATCAGACCTTCATTTTAGGAAAATCACTTTAGTATCTGAATGGAGGTTGCTTTGGGCTAGAGAGAGACATGAACCAGGTGACTCATTGTCAGGTTATGGCAGTAGCCCAGGTGTGAGGTGAGCCTGTACCAAGGTGGTAACAGTGTCAGAGGAGAGATGGGGGTATATTCAAGAGATGATGCAAAGGTGAAATTGACAGGCCGTGGCAACAGGTTGGATATAGGGGGTGGATGAAAAACCAGTGAGGCGGGCAGGATGATTTCTAGGTCATAAACCCAAGGGTAATAGAGAAGGTTGGAGGACTTAGAGGGGAAGGTAATGAGTTCTGTTTGGGACATGTTGAATTTAAGATGTCTATGAAACCTCTAGTTTGAGGATGTCTGAAAGGCATTGAGATGTGAGTTCTGAAGTCAGCTGAGAGTTTGGGGCCAGAAAGGTAGATGAGATCAACAAATGAAGTGGAAGAGAAGGAGGAGATAAGAGGGTCTGGGACAGAACACAGAACAACACCTATGGTTAGATAAGGGCCTGATCTGAATAAAAGAGCAGTGAGATCCATAGAACATGATCCTAAAAGCCTAGAAAGAAGGGAGTATCAAGAAAAGGAGCATGATGTCTAGTGTTGAGGCTGCAGGGGCAAAGAGGGAGAGAAGATCAATAAATGCTGTCAAACTTACAATGTAGTAAACTGAATTCCCAGTGAACAGTGTGAAATGATCAACAACTGACAAACATTTGTGAGGCACCTACAGTATTTCAGATGTGATTGCAAGTGCCAGGGTGTAGCAACAAAAGTGGAACTAGCTTAACCCTTGGAGAGGTCTTATTCTAGCAAGCAGAGATAACCTGCCCATAAAGCATTCTATTCAGTTAGATACAAAAGAGACAAAGGAGGATTTTGGGGCATACTTCAAGTGGAACAGAAAAGGCTTCTCCAAAGGGCTGAACCTGAATGGAACTAGGAATACTTAAAAAAAATTTTTTTTTGCGTTATTTTGTATTTTTAAATATTTTTCCATGGTTACATGATTCCATGTTGTTTCTCTCTCCTCTTCCCTTCCCCCTCTGGGAGCTGACAAGCAATTGTCCCGAGTTATACATGTGTTGTGACTTGATACTATTTCCATATTATTCATTTTTGTAATAGAGTAATCTTTTAAAACCAAAACCCCAAATCATATACCCATATAAACAAGTGATAAGTCATATATTCTTCCCTCTTTGAACTGATTCCAATGAGAGTAAAGTTTAAGTGTTATCTGTCACCACCCTCATCCTCCCTTTCTTGTAATAGTATTCCCCCATGCCCCATACATCTCTTTATGTGAAATATTTTACCCCATTTTATCTCTTCCTTTGCATTTCTCTTAGTACAATCCTTTTCCCCCCTAATTTTTTTCATATAACATCCTAAATAACTTAATACCACACCTTCTGCCTATGTATATTTCTTCTACCTACTATGATAATGAAAATAATTTTTAAGAGTTAAAGATATCATTTTTCCATGTAGGAGTATAATCAAATTGATTATTTAAGCCCTTAAATTTTTTCTCTTAGTTACCTTTTTATGGTTCTGGAATTTTATATTTGGACATCAAATTTTCTGTTTAATTCTGGTCTTCAGGAATGCTTGGAAATCTATTTTATTAAATGTCCATACTTTCCCTTGAAAGTATATAGTCAGTTTTGATGGGCAGGTGATTCTTGGTTATAAACCCAGTTCTCTTGCCTTCTGGAATATATCATATTCTAATACTTGAGGTCCTTCAGTGTGGAGACTGCCAGATCTTGTGTAATCCTGACCAGGGCTCCATGATATCTGAATTATTTCTTTCTGGCCACTTGAAGTATTTTCTCCTTGACCTGGAAGGTCTTAAACTTGGCTATAACATTCCTAGGAGTTGTCATTTGGATATTTAATGTAGGGGGTAATCTATGGATTCTTTCAATGTCTATTTTGCCCTCTTATTCAAGACTATTAGGACAATTTTCTTGGATAATTTCTTATAACATATCTTGGCTTTTTTTTATTTTTTTGGTCATGACTTTCAGGTAGTCCAATAATTCTCAAATTGTCTCTCTTGGATTTGTTTTCCAGGTGAGTTGTCTTTTCAATGAAAAATTTCATGTTTCCTTCAATTTTTTTCATTCTTTTGATTTTGTTTTATTATTTCTTGATGTCTTACGAAATCATTAGCTTCTACTTGCCCAATTCCAGTCTTTGAAGACTGATTCAATCAGGATCTTTTGATTCTCCTTTTCAATTTGGTTTGTTCTCCTTTTCATGGCACTCTTTTCATCATTGGACTTCTTTGCCTATTCTTCCAGCAGGTCAGTTTTGGTTTTTAATCTGCTTATTAATTTGTTTTCTATTTCTCTCTACTTGGCCTTTTAAGCTGTTATTTTCTTTTTTTTTATTACTTTCACTTCTGTTTCCCACTTTTCTTACCATTTTTCTTCTATCTGTCTTACTTGGTTCTTGAACTCCTTTTTTTGAGTTCCTCCACAGCTTGTGACCAGTTTCCCTTTTTTGGAGAGTTTGCATGTATTTGCTTGTTTCTCACCCTCTCCTGTTGCTTCTGTTTTTTGTTTTTCTCTGTAGAAATTGTCCAGGGTCAAGAGCTTTTTTTGCTCTTGTTTACTCTTTTTCCACTCAAGGACTGGGAGTCCTACATGTTGCTGGTAATTTCTATCTTAGCTTCTATCTCGCAGGGCTTTGCCTTGGGGGTATCTTATCTTCTCTGTCAGAGGCCTGAGAGAGCCCAGTACTGTAGAGCTCTGACCCTCACCTCCAGAGCCTGGAATTTCCAGGGTAGGTCTGTCGTGTAGCATGCTTTGCAGTGTTTTGCCCTGAGGCTATCTTTCCTGCCCTTGTTGCTAATGTGTTGCCACTGTGCTGCTACTGCCTCCACTACCCTGGAGTGTGCCTGGTGCTATTAAGCTTCAAATCTCTCTCCTTGGGCCTGGAGTCTCCAGGTGTGTAGTGGGTTTTCTTTAGTGTAGCATGCCTCCTAGAATTTGGAGATTTCCCCAGTGTTGGCTCTGCCTCTGGCCTGATAGGTGGTGGTGGGGTCAGGGTTGGTCAGCTTGAGCTTTTCCTTGGGCAATTTTGCCCCCTCATAATGTGGAAATCCCCTCTCACTGTCTACCTTTCACTCTGTGTCCAGTGGGAGAGGCCCTTTGCTTGCCCTGCTTTGACTTCTGTCCTTTTAAGATGCTTTTTAATGATCAGTTTGGAAGGAAATTCAGAACAACTTTAGGATTTTCCTGCTACTACACCACCATCTTGGCCTCACACATCCCCAACCCTCCTTGCTTACTTGTGGGTGTAGTTCTGCCACTGACTAACTAGATGACCTGGGGGTGGGTCACTTTTCCTCTATGGGCTTTGTTTTATCAAAATGAATGATCCAAACATTTAGACAAGTCTCTGGGTAAAGCTATTAATTGGTCCTGGCAAACTAGAAAACAAATTGAAGTTTTTAGAAAAACATCAGTAAAGTGAATATACCTACACAGAGGTGGCATATATGCATCAAAATATTCAAAGCTGTCACAAAACCCTGCAGAAATGGTGGATGCTTTTATTGTTTGGGGAGTGGCTGTTGCATGAATGTAAGAGAATGTTAGCACACAACAATAAACATGAGGAATTCACAGAAATATAGGATGTCTTTTATAAAATGTTGCAGAGTGAATTTAGCAGAACTAGAATAGGATACACAATAAATAAAATGAAGCCAAAGGTTGTATAAGTATGATGCCTAATTGTGATCCTAGGCGAACTGAGGGAAGATAACCTCTCTCCTTCACTGGAAAGGTGGGGTTCATAGGGGTGGAGTGTGTCCCACTCTTCTCAGTGGGTTAGCATTAACGCTATATATTGTTACAAGGGAGAGATTTTGGGGATGAAAGCAGTTGGTCTCTCTAGAAATAGCTGATTTTTTTAAAAGCATCAGTAAAACAAGGTTTTTTTGTGTTTTTTTTAAATTAATGGCCTGGGTTAAATTATTCCTAACATCCTTTTTTAACATTAATATTCTATTATTATTTTTTATAGTATTTTATTTGATCATTTCCATGCATTATTCATTAAAGACAAAGATCATTTTCTTTTCCTCCCTCCCACCCCCCCCGTAGCCGACGCGTGATTCCACTGGGTATCACATGTGTTCTTGATTCGAACCCATTGCCATGTTGTTAATATTTGCATTAGAGGGTTCGTTTAGAGTCTCTCCTCTGTCATGTCCCCTCAGCCACTGTAGTCAGGCAGTTGCTTTTCCTCGGTGTTTCCACTCCCTCAGTTTGTCCTCTGCTTATGGATAGTGTTTTTTCTCCTAGATCCCTGCAGATTGTTCAGGGACATTACACTGCCACCAATGGAGAAGTCCATTACGTTCGATTATACCACAGTGTGTTTGTCTCTGTGTACAATGTTCTGGTTCTCGCTCCTCATCACTTCCTGGAGGTTGTTCCAGTCTCCATGGAATTCCTCCACTTTATTATTCCTTTTAGCACAATAGTATTCCATCACCAACATATACCACAGTTTGTTCAGCCATTCCCCAATTGATGGGCATCCCCTCGTTTTCCAAGTTTTGGCCACCACAAAGAGCGCAGCCATGAATATTTTTGTACAAGTCTTTTTGTCCATTATCTCTTTGGGGTACAGACCCAGCAGTGCTATGGCTGGATCAAAGGGTAGACATTCTTTTATTGCCCTTTGTGCATAGTTCCAAATTGCCCTCCAGAATGGCTGGATCAGTTCACAACTCCACCAGCCATGAATTAATGTCCCCACTTTGCCACATCCCCTCCAGCATTCATTACTTTCCATAATTGTCATGTTAGCCAATCTGCTAGGTGTGAGGTGATACCTCAGAGTTGTTTTGATTTGCATCTCTCTGATTATAAGAGATTTAGAACACTTCTTCATGTGCTTATTAATAGTTTTGATTTCTTTATCTGAAAACTGCCTATCCATGTCCCTTGCCCATTTATCAATTGGGGAATGGCTTGATTTTTTGTACAATTGATTTAGTTCTTTATAAATTTGAGTAATTAAACCTTTGTCAGAGGTTTTTATGAAGATTTTTTCCCAATTTGTTGTTTTCCTTCTGATTTTAGTTACATTGGTTTTGTAATATTCTATTATTATGTAATACGTTAAGGATGATAAATTTAGAACAAGAAGGAATTCTAGAGATTTTCTAGTCTAATTTCCCTCTTTTTTTTTTTCAACGAAAAAACTTGGGTCTCAGTGAAGTTAAGATAGAAGGTAAGGAGCAGAAAGTGGGACTTGACTGAGATCTTCTGATTCCAAACCCAGGGCTTTTCCCACTATATTGTGCAAGATCTGAAAATAATAAAATTATATTCTATTCAAAATAGTCTATACTTTAGAAATTTCATGAATTCAGATTTAATTGCTCATTTAAATAAGTCCAAATTGGTGAGGCTTAACTTGTATTCAAAATTAATAATGACACTTTCTATAGTCTAGAAAACCAGACATGACTATCTTAGAACCATTTAGACCATTCTAAGATCAGTGTGTTTTTGCTATTATAACTGATTTAGGCTAAGAGGATGGTACAAGTATAGTGCCTAGTGTCAGCCAGTAGGTTTATAGGGGACAATTGGCAATGTGTGCCTTGGAGTGGAGCTCTAATGATAAATGGATTAGCTCCTTCAAAAACCAGAAAAATGGATTTTGGAAGCCTTGGATGTAGTCTTAGGTTCATGACCCTAGGGTGCAGTAAGCCACAAGGACAAGGCTATGGTTTGGCAGAGAGTAGGGGAATTAAAAGGATTACTGATTATTCTTCCCTGTAATCTTTTGTTCAAAAGGTTATCTTGGAGTGTCTAGAAGCTGAAGAAGGAATCTCAGCATTCCAAAGAATCCTCGATAAAATAAGAGACAATGAATGCCTTGATGTTGAAACAGTTATATCTTTGTTGGAGCTGTTCCAAGACACCCATCCTGAAATCAAAGCAGCACTACAGAAGAGAGATTCAGAAGATGGAGAGAACATGCAGCTAAAAAGTAGGAAAACTTCCATCTACTTGAGTCAGTCTGTTATGTTATTGACGGGACTTTCAGAGTTCATCTCTAATTATCCCCATAGGCCTGGTTATCTGCTCATATGATTTTCACTTGAGTTCTGCTATGTACAATTCTCATAGTTGTATGATATAGCTATAAATGCTAAATTAGCTTTTCCATTGCTAGACTAACTAGTCATATACCTTAAATTGAGAGAATACCAGCAGTGTTTTCTTGCCCTTCAGAAAAAAAAAGGCCTACCCAGATCGATGGGTTGGGTATCCAAGGTGAATTGGCTTTCTAACTTAACTGAAGAACTAGAGTTTCTTCCTCTTTTGGGTTAGATACAAAGCAGTGGCCTTGCCAACTCGAAGTTAACCTCTGGCTGGCTTTGCAGCTTTGTGATCCATCAGATAAATGAAACGTTTTCCTTTCATAAAGTTTAAACAGAATAATAAAGTGTTTTTCTTTGCTAAAAGAGTATCTGCATTCCGGTGCTCAGAATAAGCCATGGATTGCTTTACTATTCTGTTAGATCTCTCTCTCTCGACATACCAAGCTGTCATTTTTCTTCAAATTGACTAGTCTCTCTTGTGTGTTTCTAACACTTTCTCCCCCAGGGAGCACAGAGGAGGGAAAGACCTTGTCCATCCTGTTACTGGAACACAAAGAGGACCTGATACAGAGCATAACCCAGCTGAGACCCATTAGGGAATTCCTAGAGACGACCCCCCAGGAGCTCCTGACCAGCATGGAAAAAGAGGCAAGTGGGTGGGCCAAGTGGGGGACCCAGGAGATGACCCTACTCTGACTGAATTACAGCACCTTGAGAGTTTTTTCATATGTAAATTTAAAATTAAGGAACATCTTAGATTTTTAGATTGGAATGACTCTATTAATGGGGGAAGTATTTGGTTCTAAAAATGTTCGTGTTTTTTTCTTTTTTGCTAATATCTTTAAAGACATCCTAACTGTTATGTCCCTCTCAGCATTTCCCCCCTCTTCCCTTTCCTCCTACTCCAAGAAGAAAAATAGAACTCTTGATGTGACTTAATAGGCTGATAAAATTTGGGAGAAATTGTTGATTTCACCTATTTGTACTGGATAGGATTTTTATTCTGAAAGGAAAGAAACAAAATATCGATGGGAATTTTTTCGAATATCAGTCCATCAAATTATAATAAACCTATTCAGTGTGTCTAAGAGAGAGATTTGGGAAATATTTTCTTTAATGCATGGATTTCCTTAATATTGGATTGGTAATGAATGTTAGATCCTAAATTTGACTTTGGTGTGTTACACTAGGTGTGAGGTTTTGAGCCAAATGTTTTAAAATCTTTAGAGGAGCTCAGAACATAGTAGAGAGCCTTGACAAGTTCACAAGATCAGCTTAAAGAACATTAAGTATTAGGCAGTGGTGATACAAAAGGTCCTAGGGCAAATTGGTTCTGTCATAGGGACTTTAAGAATCAAAAGAGAAAGAATGGTAAAAGGAATACATTAGTGAAGGGAAAAGGGGGTAGAACTTGCTACTTTAAATTGGGGTGCATGAGAAGAAGAGTATATAAACATGGAGAAATGGGTAGAGGGAGTGAGCATCAGATGAATTACATTCTTTTTGCAAAGAGAAAATGAAGGGTTAAACTCACATAGAATTTGGGGTAGAATTATATCAGGAAACAGAGAATAGGCAGCATTTTAAGAGGAAGGATAATATCAGGGAGAGGATAGTTACAAGCAAAACAGATTTCATGAGTAGAACCAGGAAAATAATTTCTAGGCATACCACAATACTATGAAGAGACTTCTTAAAGACCCTCTTAAAGGATTAAATTCATTTCTACTTTTTTGACAGGGTTGTTGGAATGGTCGATTTAAGGAATGCCATAAAGAGAATTTACCTAGATTTGAGCCAACCATTTGATTATCATCTATCAGGTTTTTTTTGTTGACAAGGAGAAATGTGAGGGAGATAATAGTATAATTGAGGAGAATTTGGAACTGGATAAGTGATCAACCCCTTAAGCAGTTCTTTGTGGTTTTATGCCAATTTAGGAGTGACTTAGAGATCTGTCCTCGGCCTTGTGTACTAGTTTACATTTTTATCAGTGATTTGATTAAAGGCATAGATGATATGCTTATCAGATTTATCACAATACAAAGCTATAAAAGTTAAGCTAATGCCTTGGATGACTAAATCAGGATCTAAAAACATTCCACAGTCATAGAACATAGGGCTAAATCTAAATAGATATTTAATAGATCTAAATTTAAAGTTTTATGCTTGGGTTAAAAAAATCAATTTCATCAAATACAAGATGGAGAAACCTGTCTAGATAATCATTTATCTGAAAGATGTCTATGGACACTAGATTCAGTATGAATCAATAGTGTGATATAGAAACCAAGAAAGCTAATATAGTTTTGGATACCCTTAGAAGTACATAGAGTCCAGGATTAAGGAGAAGGATCCCAGATTTTTAGTGTATTAGTATCAACCAGTAGATATAAAGCCTCCTTGACCCTACTGCTTATAGTCTTATAGCCCTTGCCAATCTCTTCCCATCTCTGGACCCCAATTTCCTTATCTATCAAATGAGGGAAGTAGTTTAGATGATCTCTATGATCTCTTCCAAGTTCTAAGTAAGTTCTCTGATCTTGTGATTAAAGAAACTACTATGATGGGAGGTGCTGGGTTCAAATATGACCTCCAATACTTCCTAGTTGTGTAACCCTGGGCAAATATTTTACCCTGATAGATATAAGGAAAGAAAGAGGTTTTTTTTTTTGTTCTATTTTGTTTTGTGAAAAAAGAAACTATTATATCTTTCCTTCCAGGAATGAGAATAGGAGATAAAGAATGTAGAAGAAATAATGACACTTAGAAGAGAAGGTTAATAATGATATTGGGATTATGGATCGATGCATAAATATCATATTGAAAGGAAATTACAAGAGACAGGAAAATAAAGTCATCCTCACTTTATAATCTGTGCCACAGAGTTCCTCACTACAGAACAACTATAAATGTCATTATTTGTGACATTATTACATTCATGTACTCAGGGTGAAAAAAAGATTTCATGAGGGGCAGCTAAGTAGATCAGTGGATTGAGAGCCAGGCCTGGAGATGGAAGGTCCTGGATTCAGATCTGGTCTTAGACACTTCTTAGAAACTGTATGACTCTGGGCAAGTCACTTAACCCCCGTTGCCTAGCCTTTACCATTCTTCTGTCATGGAAACAATAAGATGGGAGGTAAGGGTTTAATTTTTTTTTCATGTTGTTAGTTTTTTATGAATAGTTTATTAAAACTTTAAATATCCATCAGATTATATATATATATATATTAAAAACTATATATCTTACAAAGTAATTTCACCATGTAAAATAATTTTGACTTTGGAACACCCAATGTTTAAATAAATGAATAAAAATGTACTTAGACTCCCTCTGTTTCCTTCTAATCATTATCTTTTATCCTGTATAGTCTTATAGACTTATTTTCTCTTTTATGCAACAAAAGCCAAAGCCAATTTTTTTAGGCTTGTGTCCTTAATTCTTAAATTAACTTTTTATAAGTATTTCCATGTGATAATAGGTCAAGAATCTGATATTTCATTAATATGAGAATTTGTTCGATTATCTTAGTGAATTATCTGATATTCAGAGATATTAAGTGCCCTCTCTCCCATGTTTGCACAACTAACATCATAAGCAAGATTTAAGTATAGAGTCTCTCTATCCATTACATTGACTTGCCTTTCCATATTTCTTCATGTGATTTGTAGTCTTAATTACACTGAAACATTCTATTACATTGATAATTCACAGTGAATTTTTACAACACGCTACCAGATTGCTTCCCAGAAATACTTATAGTGTAGCTAGCATATCTGACAGGCATTCCTAGGTCCCCAGATCTGTACCAGGGTTAAGTTTTATTGCCAATTCTGTGTTGTTTTAATTTGTATTTCCTTGATCATTAGGTATATTTATATACACTCTGTGTATTTACTTTTATAAATGGTCTGTTCCTGTCTTTATGATTATCCAGTATAGACTAATCTAAAATATCTTTCTGTTTCTTGTCAGTTTTTGATGTTGGGTTTTTATAGGATAGATTTGCTGTAGGTTTTTCCCTCAATTTTTTTTTTGCTCAGCTATTTATATTTCAAATGTTTTATAGAATTCCTCTGATTTTTTATAATCAAATTCTTTCTTTTCCATTGGAAGAAGTAATTTTTGTTTCTTTTCTTCATGAGACAATAAGAATTAACCAAAGAGGGAAGGAAGGAAATTCAGCCAGAGAGGCAAAAGAAGATTGGGGCATCTTGATTGTAATGCAGCCTTGCTGGGTTTTGCAGTTGTATGTCAGATACATTTTAGCATTGCCAGTGACTGGTGTCTGCTTGATTGCTCGCCACTGCAGGTGATTTTGAATTGCTGCAAGGGTGGAACACCCAAGGAGACAATAGAAAATTTGTTGCACCAAGTGACTGAAGAGAAAACATTGACTGCTGAGAGTTTGGTTAAACTCCTTCAGGCTTTGAAGATCACATTCCCCAACTTGGACCTTCTGCTAAAGAATTTACAGAAACAAGGAAGTGTGCCAAGCACAACAGGTATCAGTTAATAGTCAAATCTTAGGGCTAGAGCCCTAATATGTTAAAATATATTCAGTGCAGTATCTTTGGAGAGGAGTGTATAGTATGGGTTAGGGAGGGGCAGAAAGGGAAAGGACATTGAAAAGTGTTTAAAAAAAAAGAAATCTAGACAATGACATAACTCCAGAAAAAGTTGAATTATCTTCATCTAGTTTCTCTGCCTCCCAAGTTTCCTTATGATCTTCTACCTGCAGAGTTCAGTGTGTGTGAATAAATGGAGTGTGTTTTAGGGTGTAGATGCCACAGAGGTGCCAGCTGTCCCCTCTGGAGCATGCTGGCCCATGATTGGCAAACTTATAAGATGGGATTTTGGGCCAGCCATGGCAGAACCATGGCCCCTTCTCTTCCCTCTTCCTCCTGCATAGAAACACAAGGTAGCTCCAGGAATCAATCAAAAAGCATGTATTAAACACCTACTGTGTTATATACATAGTGCTAAGCATTGGAGTTAATGTGACAAAATGGAAACAGTTCCTGCCTTCAGGGAACTTCCATTCTCCTGGGGGATATAACATGTTCCCAGATAAGGAAATGCAGGAACATAATAAATAGTTAAAAAATGCATGCACAGTGATTTGGAGGGGGAGCAGCAGTAACAAGGAGAGTCAAGAAAGGCCTCTGGGAGGAGGTGGCACTGGAAGCTGGGCCTTGAAGTTATGCAGAGATTCAAGGGTAAATGACTTAGTTGCTCAGGGCCCACAACTACTCAGTGGTGGCAGTAGAGGCCAAATCCAAGTAGTCCTTGCTCTTTTTATTCTACCTTGGAGATAACCTTGATACAATAATGTGACTTCAAAATCTATATTCCCAGTTTGGCTACCTTCTTCTCAAGTTCAAGAATTCCACTGGAAAAATACTTGTGCTTTTGAAATAAAACTGATCCTGGTTCTCCATCCAGAATAGTTCAGTCTATTTAAACGTTTATAAATATTTAGATCTGTGAACGGGCAATTTTAAAGACATAAATTTGAGTTTGACTTGCCTTTCCTTTATCTTTTTTTTTTCAATTCTGGCCAAACAGAGCTCTTGAGAGTGCAGGAGCAACGAGACAGTTTAAATTAGTAGCATAATAGACTAGGTCTGTGTCAGCTTTAAAACTTCACTCCCCCAAGGTGTAACTGCCAGGCCAGGAACCTGCTTTTAAAGTGTTAGTTACTCTATGAAAGGCAGTGTGGGATAATAGTAAGAGCTGTGGACTCAGCATTAGCAGGCCCAGCTTTGAATCTATGCTTTTTAACTGATTATGTTACCTTTCAGAAGTCATTTAATCTTTGTCTCATTTTCTTTCTCTGTTAAAGTGGGAGGTGGGAGGTGTTCCTCATCCTGGCCCTACCTCCTTCATGGGTTGTTTTGAAAAAAAAAACCCCACAGCATATGCATTGAGCACTTATTATTATTGGGCTCCGAAGCCCAATAGACGTTGGAGAAATACTGTCCCGAGGAGATTTGGCCAAGATCACTAATATGCTTTTACCCTGTCCCAAAATGGGAGTTGAATCCAGCTCTGAAAATGTTCATGAAGCTTTTACATTGACTCCCTCTCCCTCTTCTCATTTGTAATCCCCCTCAGTCTCTGCAGGAGAAATCCTTAAGGAGGTCATGTTGCATC
Source organism: Monodelphis domestica (assembly GCF_027887165.1). Classification (NCBI taxonomy): domain Eukaryota; kingdom Metazoa; phylum Chordata; class Mammalia; order Didelphimorphia; family Didelphidae; genus Monodelphis; species Monodelphis domestica. The sequence continues at coordinate 385,321,343 of NC_077230.1, read as the reverse complement.
AAACATTATTGTTTTGATAATATCCTTACAGTCCTACCAAGCCCTGATGATTATGGGACTGAGCTCTTGAGACGGTATCATGAAAACCTCTCTGAAATTTTCACTGACGATGAGATGTTACTAAAGGTGATCTCATCTGCAAACAGTTTAACTCCTGGAGAAAGAGAGGTAAGGTGTGGGGTGGGACAATATGTATCATTGTGTTCAAGTTTGCTTTGAGATCATTATTATCTTCAACAGGCATTGATTAAGTACCTACTGTGTGTCAGGCACAGCTCTAATCACTGTGGATACAAAGAAAGGGTGATACCAACCCTCAAAGGGCTCATGTTCCAGTGGGAGAGACAGCATTTAAACAATGAGGTACACACAAGATAGTGAGAGTGTAAATGGGAGATGATCTCAGAAGGCGCTGGCGGTGAGGCCTCCAGCCCAAGTTGACATTGGAGCCTATAATGATTAGAACTTAAAGAAAACCAGGAGGCTGAAAGGTAAGGAGACAGAGAGAACATTCCAGGCAGGAGCTATGCAAAGGCATGAAGACTCAGTATACAATAGCAAGAACCCTGCACAATGCCTGCACATAGTGGGTGCCTAATTAATGTTTACTGACTTTTTACAGTAAAGGTTACAGGAGGAAAGCTATTGAGGAGAATTTTGAGTCTCAAGTTAGGGAATGAGGAGGGAAGGGAAGGGAACAAGCATCGATGTAGCCCCTACATCATGCTAGGTATTGGGCAAAGAAGCCCTTTTATTTTCAACCCTCACTTTCTGCCTTAATAACAACTCTTAAGACAGAAGTGCAAGGGCTAGGCAAATGGGGTTAACTGACTTGCCCAGAGTTACACAGTTGGAAGGTGTCTGAGGCTGAATTTGAACCCAAACACAAGTCCTCCCAACTCCAGACCTGGCATTCTATCCACTGCACCACCTAGCTGCCTCTATGCGAAGTATTTAAAAATATCTGATTTCATCAACAATTTCAATGACTCTGGGAGTCAGGCCCTGTTATTATCTCTATTTTATAGTTGAAAAAACTGAGGCAAGCAGGTTAAGTGACTTGCCAAGGGTCACATTGCTCATAAGGTTCTGAAACAAGATTTGAACTCGAGTCTTCCTGACTCCAAGCACAGCCTAGGAGGATGATAGAGATTTTTACAGTGATGAAGAGGAGGTTCTTAACTTGGAGTTAATAGACCCTCTTAAGGGGCCCATGATGAACTTGGATGTGGGAAAAAAATTACATATATTTTCACTTAACTTTTAAATGAAATCTGGCATTTTCTTCATTTATAGGCAACAAACATTGTGAGAACAGGGCCTGTGGGGTTTACTAGCTTGCCAAAGGGTGTCCATGATGCAATTGAGGTTAAAAACTGCTGGTTAGGCTAAGCCTCTAATTTTATAGATGAAGAATTTGAGTTCTAGAGAGATGAGGTGACTTATTTGGATTTACCAAGATCTGCTGTTTAAACCCAAGCTATTGAATTTTGAAAGATGCAGCAAAATACAGACAGCCATATTTATTGTACACCTACTGTGTGCAGAGCACTGTTTGGCTCTAAGGGAAATCCCGCAGATCATACAAAGCCCCCTGTTTATGGAGATCAAGGAGAGTGCAGTGTCTCTCCTTCATAGGCAATTCAGATATGTACTCAATTGAATGTGGGGGCTCTACAGTGCTGCTGCATGGAATATCATTAGCTAAGAGGACCAAGGACTGGTTAGAAATCACCTAGTTCAGGGCACTCAGAACTTGTTTTCAAAAATATTTTGGTAGCTATATTTCAGTTTAACTGGCTTCCTTTGTAATCTGGTGGATTTTATTTTATTCATTTAAAAACCTTATTCTGAGAAGGGTCCATAACCCAAACTAGACGAACTCCCAAAGGGAGGAGGGTCCATGACACAAAGCAAGGTTAAGAACCCTGGTTTTTATTTTAGCCCCATCATTTTTCAGATGAAGAAATTTGAGGTCTGGAGAAAGGGAATGAGTTGCTCAAGGTCACATAAATGCCCAATAACTATCAAGGAAAGGGGTGTAGGGAAGACAAGAAGCACAGACACCCTCTTTCCACAGCTGCTTTTTGCCTTTGTGTCCCATTGCTGAGAAATTTCCTTGGCATGGAATTAGTAGATCCAGAACTAGGTAGAGCTGGGATGCTCTTTCCCTTCACTTCTGCCCTTGACCTTATTTGGACTATCTTCTCCTCAGGACTCTCTTTCCTGCTCTGTTGTCCACTCCTTAAAAATAAGGACTATGTTGCTGTTGTTATGCCCTGGTGTCCCTGCACTTAGCACAGTGCCTTGAAAATAGTTGGCACTTGGAGAGCAGCTAATGGATAGAGAGTCAGGCCTGGAGTCAAGAGGTCCTAGGTTCAAATTTGTCCTCAGATACTTCCTAGCTGTGTGACTTAGGGCAAGTCCCTTAAATCCCTTAAAGATTGCCTAGCCTTGTATTGCTCTGCCTGCCTTGGAACCAGTTACTTAGTATCAATCCTAAGAAAGAAAAGGGTTAAAAAAAAATCAGTACTTAATATGTGCTTGTGAGATTCACTGGAATTGAGTACATTGCTGGATAGAAACAGCCCTGATTTGTGTGTGCTTGGTGCCTGTTTTTGAAGGCCATGGAACAGCTCGTGAAAGGTGATGGCAGTCGTGGTGGTTTTAGTCCTCTGGTCTCTGCAGTCCTGGAAGGACAGGCTCTGTCAGGAAGGGCCATTTGGAAGGTTCTGCTGGGAGCACAGACTGCTGAGTCATGTCCATTGAACCTGCTCATGGAAGAAATGCACAAGGAGCCCGGGGCTGACTATTTCTTCCAAGCAGGTAATTGCCCCAAGTTCTGCTGCCCTGTTGTCCTGTCCTGAAGGATCCTGCCAAAGAGGGCTCTTGGGAAGTCGAATGACCCCCTTCGGGTTGGCATCGGGACACCTGAAACTTGAATAGAGAAATAGGGAGGAGGAGGATAGTTCAAGGACAGTCATTTGTTAAAGTTTTAATACCCAGTTAGTGGGGTTTTTTTCCCCATAAACTGAAGTTCTCTATTATTCTCTTGATTGGTTCAGTTTGTCACATTTGAGGCAGGAGACAGAGGCTTGTTCTCAGTATGAAGAGTAGATTTTAGAAAAGGTGAAGGGTAAATACGGTGTTCATGGTTCTGCTATTGATTTTCTTAATCCCCTTTACTTTCTTTAGTGGCCACCCCAGAAAGTGCTACTATAGAAATCATCTTGAGACATAGCAAGCTAATCACAGAGGCTATTCAGCCACGAGCTGAGCTAAAGTGCTTCACTCCAGGAGAGGAGAAACTGGCAGAGGCTGTGAAAGAGGTAAAGGGGGGCTGGAGAACAAAGGGAGCCCCAAACCAGCTGCACTGCTGAGTACTGGAAAAGCAAAGGCAGGCCTAGTGCCTAGGCCGTAGCTTGCTCTAAGCAGCCAGCTCCTTTCAACAGAAGGAGTGTCAAGTTGGTATGTATTATCTCAGGCAAATGACATGCTCTTTTCTGGCTTCTAGTAAAAGCTAGGTTAGCCATAGAAAGAGCAGATGTTTGATGTCCTTATGGGATGGCATGCAGTGCCAGCCACAACATGGCCAGCCTCCCAGAAAAACCAGGTGGGGAAGGAGTACTTCATGGGTGTCCAGCCCAGGATCACATATGTCCTGAATGGAAGGCCTTCCCAGAGACCCAGAACTGGAATGTGAATGCCTGCCTCCAAGGACATCAGGTGTATTTAGGCAGACTTGAATAAAGCAGAAATAAAGTATCTCCCAAATGAAAATTCCATTTGGTCATCTGTGAGTGGTTTACTCTGCTTTTCTGAGCACACTAACCTAGCTCTTTTTACTCCAAGCCTTAACATCTGAAACAGGGAGGCTTTGAAATAATATTTTTGGCTTCCTCAAAGTTTAAACCTTCTTAAACATTCTCTGCTTCTTCTAATAATGTTTAAACTAATATATTTTTCTACATAAAATGACTTAAAATGTGAAGCCACCAGTCATGGATTTACAGTCTAATGCCACTGAGAAAAGTCTCTTGATCTGGGCAGGAGCAACCATTTTCAGAGCCTGGTATTTGGAGGAAAAATCAGTGTCCTTAGGGCTCCCTGTCCAAGGAACATTTTCTCCTAGAGTCCTGCTCATGTTTGCTTGCTTACTTCCAAGCACACAAGACCATGGTTCCTACCCTTTTCTGTCATTGGTCTCTTTTCCCAACCCTTCAGAAAGACACAGAGGACTCTACTATGCTAATCATATGGAACTTAGCCTACTCTGAGATAAGTCCTGTCTTTCTAAGAGACAATAGAAACCCAGTTGAAATCAGAGGACAAAATCCATGGATGTTCACCAAGAACCTCTGTCCCTTGGTGCTCATTTAGATTCTGAGTGTTTCCTGTGAGCCAGCCAGCCCTGAAGCCTCCCTGAAAGCAGCTCTCAGCAGAGCCCAGGAAAAGTCACTCCCCACCATGGAGATCTGCCGTCTTCTCTGCAGCATTCATGAGGTCTTTCCGGGCCTGCAGGTGGTCCTGCAAGAGCTGGGGAGCCTGGGTAAGAGAACACAGACAGGAGCTTTCCCAGCCCCAGTCACAGCTTGGATCTTTATTGGATACAGGAGCTGGCATCCCAGAGATGGCTCACTGCTTCCCAAAGCCATTGACTTGTTTTTACATGCTCCTGAAACCAAAGGGAGGCTTGGGGCATAGATCTAAAAGGATGCAATTCATGTTTATTAGAAAGTAAAATAGTCAGAAAGAAAAACATATGTCCCCCAACCATGGCTGTTTTCTCCCATGTAGGTCTCCTCACTCAGGAGAAGGAGGAGGGCAGCCCTGAAAGGTGGAAGGTGCTGGAAGGGCTGGAGGAAGTCTTGGCCGGGAGTCCTGCTGGTCCTGGGGAAGGGATTGAGAAGGAGAAGGAGGAGGAGGAACTGGAGAGCAGCACCACTCCCTCCCCCAAGAAGAACTTTGTCTGCACGGCCTGTGACAAGAGTTTCCATTTTTACTGCCGCCTCAAGGTGCACGTGAAGCGCTGTCGAGCGGCCCAGGGGAAGCAGGTGCCCTGCAGGGAATGTGGCCAGATGAAGGCCTCTAAGAAAGAGCTGGAGAAACATCTGCAGGAGGCCCATGCTGGGACCAAAGCATTGGGTACCCCGAAGAAGAAGAAGAGAAGGCTTCCAGTGACCTGTGACATCTGTGGGAGAGAATTTGCTCATGCCTCTGGTAGAGTCAGTCCGATGGAATGGGGAAGAGAAAGGAGCCTACTCCCCACCACCCCCAGTCCCCCAAGAGATCAGGGTCTTGTCTCTGGGGTGCAGAATATCAGACACCTTCAGGGAGGGCTTGTTAGCTTCTCCCTGCTAGCTGCCACTCATCCCATGGCCTTCTTGTTGTTTATGGTGTATCTTTCAAGGCAGGGTGGGGCCAGGATAAAGTGTGAGGCTTGCATTGTGAGACCTAGGACCAGCCTTCTCTCAGACAGTTACTAGCTCAGTGAGCCTAGGTAAGTCATCTCCCCTCTTAGGCTCCCTAGGACCTCATACCTGCTTTTGTACAAGGAGTTTCCACACCCAGAGGTCTGTCTATGAATGAAATGACAGATCCTTCCCTAAAAAGTGATATTCTTTCAGTAACAAGCTTTTGTTATTTTTAAGCAGCTGCCATGCCATTAATTCAAGGCAGTGGAGAGTATAATAACTATAGTAGTAAAAGCTAGCCTTCCTATAGTATTTTGCACAGATCACTTCATTTCATCCTCCTGATAAAAGCCTGGGAGGGAGTTGTTGTGGATATTTCTACTTGATACTTGAGGAAACCAAGCTGAGAAGTGTCAGGCTGGATTCAAACTTGCGTGACTTTAGATCCTTTTCTAGCCACTGTGGTATCCAGCTTCCATGAAGCAAAGATTAGCACTGAAACTATAAAAATGAAAGCAGGACCTGAACTCTGGGAGCTGATCTCAGAGTGAGATGGGGGGGGAGGGGGGACAGACACAGGAAGTAAAATAGGAAGAGGAAGTGGGCCCAGGATCAACTGGGGAACAGCATTCTCCAAAGCCTTGCCAGCACCAATGTTCTCTCTAACTTGGAGAGTCTTAAGTTAAAGGACTTACCCGAAGTTACATCATTGGTTTGTGTCAGAGGTCAGACTTGACCTCTTGTCTTGAGGCCCACTCTTTCTCTACTGTACCATTCTGCCTCTGATAGAGAACTAAGTACAAAATGTATAAAAATCAAGGTCAAAGTATTATTAGTTGGGGGCAGGGTATGGAAATAAAGACAGACCTCGTGTAGAGGGCAGCAGGGAGCCCAGCCTTGAAGGAAGCTGGGGATTCTGAGCTATGGTGATGGTGAGAGGCTTCATCTGGCCAAGCCTGGGTATTTGGACAGGAAGAACAAGTGAAGCCACTTGGCCGCATGGTACCAGGAAGGGTTTCACATGCTGTGGGTTGGGAAAGGGAGGTTGGAGCTACACTGGGAAGGACTTTAGCTTCTAAACAAGAGACAGTAGGGAGCTCTGCACTTTGGGAGCATGGCCTACATGGGCCTTCCTGGGCTTCAATTCTCATTTTGGTGGCAGCAGTCTCGCATGCTTTGGATGTTCTGGTGAACAGAGAAGTCAAGGGAAGCAGGAGAGTTGTGACTGTAGAACGTGGGGCAGGTGGTTTCTAGTGGGAGGCACAGGCTGGAGGGCTCACAAAGTGGCTTTGGTAATGCCAGTTGGAAGGTAGCGAACAGTAGCTTCCATAGGGCTGAAGCCATTATCCGAGGCTACCCTGTGGTTGTCAGCATTGCTTTGGTAGGGGGCAGTGGTTTACGGGATCCTTTTACTTGTGGCTCATGACCTTGATCTCTTGGTCCCTGACATTTTTCCCCTAGGAATGCAGTACCACAAGCTGACAGAACATTTTGATGAGAAGCCTTTTTCATGTGAAGAATGTGGGGCCAAATTTGCAGCCAATTCGACTCTAAAGAACCATCTCCGCCTTCATACTGGAGATCGCCCTTTCATGTGCAAGCATTGCCTCATGACGTTCACTCAGGCCTCTGCCCTGGCTTATCACACCAAGAAGAAGCATGCTGAAGGTAAAACCTTCTCCTATTGAAAGAGCTGGAGCCTAGGGCCCAAGCCTCACCTGACTGCTGCAGAACTACTGTGGGCAAATCATGGTCCCTTTTAGCACCTTTGTTTCATTAGCTGCAAAATGAAGTAGTTCATCATAGGGTGGAGAGATGAAAGGCACCTTAGAAATCACATAGCTTAGCCCAGTCATTTTGCAGCTGAGGAAACTGAGTCCTGGAGAAATAAAGTGATTTGCTCAAGATTCCCTAACTAGGCCATAAGTGGCAAGCTGTGATTGGAATGAGGTAGTCTCTAAAATACCTTCTAGCTCTACTATTCTTTGGTCTTAATAATGATAACTCCTTGGCACATGGTTAGATGAATAAGAATGTACAAATATGTGGGTGAAAGGGTAGGGCTGAGGGGGCTAGTTAGGAAGCATTTGAAGATTAAATAATATTCTGATTTTTATAGTATTTTATACTACGTTTCAGAATTGCTGTGGGTAGTTGTGATTTACTGCTACAATTTGCAATAATTCAGGCAGTGTTTATCTGCGTAATGACACCCTTTCCATCTTTATTCTTCTATAATCTAGCATCTCAATAACATACTATTTTCTCTGAGAACTTTTATATGCAATTTCTTTTTCTTAACAATAATTTGGGCTTTGTCAGTGATTTTCTTTTTTAAAACCTTACCTTCTATCTTAAAATCTATACTAGGTAGTAGTTGAAAGGTGGAAGAGTTAGGCACTGGGGGTTAAGTGACTTACCCAGGGTCACACAGCTAGGAATGTCTAAGACTAGGTTTGGATTTAGTACTTCGTCTCCAGGCCTTGGTCTTAATCCACTAAGCCACCTAACTACTCCTTAATTGTGTAATGAATTTTCAAAAGACCCTAAAAATGTTATTTGTTCTTGCCAAGATTCTAGTTCAGCATTTGTCACCCTTAAACAAGATTATCCATAAATGTAGCCTCCATTTTATTCTAATCCTACCTCTGCCACCAGACAGCTAGGTAATCTCTGGAGACTTCAATGCTTTCTAGGGTTCTTGCTCCTTCTGTTGGGCTGTGCCCTGAGATCCCTTCCAGCTATAATAGATTTAGGTTTTGCTATGTCTTATTGCTTGTAGGGGGCAAAACAAGGTTTTCTGTTGTATTGTAATTTTTAAAAAGTAAGATTTAAAAAACTAAGTAAGATTTCATCTATTTTACATTCCCTGCAACTGTGCTTATTAATGGTAGCTAACCTGTAGATTATATTATGGGACTGGTCTCTTAGCTTTAACTTTTCAAGCCTATCAAAGTAGGCAGATCCCATATATTTACCTTGTCTGTGTATGAGACTTAGATTGTAAGTTACCATTTCCTGGGATTTTTTCAACATTTAAGTACTTTTGCTTGTGACCAGTGCTAAGTGGTCCCAAGTTAGCTTTCCGTTTTGTCTCTGTGTTCTCATTACCCAACAATAGGATTCACTAGCTATCCGGTTCCATCATGATATTTAGATTGTAACATCAGCCTGTTGTTTTCAGGGAAGATGTATGCTTGTCAGTACTGTGATGCCGTGTTTGCCCAGTCGATTGAGCTATCTCGGCATGTGAGGACTCACACTGGAGATAAGCCATATGTGTGCCGAGAGTGTGGCAAAGGCTTCCGACAGGCTAATGGCCTCTCCATCCACCTGCGAACCTTTCATAGTAAGTATATAAGTGGTATCCAGCCTTGGCTAGGTCCTAGGGAAACAGCCACATTTTTGTTTGTCTTCTGTTCTCCTAAGAGAAGCTCAGGGTTCATCTGCACATAACAGATCAAATCAAAGGGCTCAGAATACACATATCTAGGGAATAAGGCTAATTCTATGTCTGACAGCTCAAGCATGGATTGAGGAAAAGGTTTGGACTCAGGGAAAACTAGTTCAAATCACACTTTTAACATTTAATAGCTGTGTACCCATGGACAAAGCACCTCATTTCAGCCTGTTTCCACGTCTTTTAAAGAATAATAATAATTATAATATTAATCTCTGCAGTACTTCCTTTCAATGAGCAGGGTATTATGTAAATAACAACTGTTGTTTTTACTTGACCTAGATACCAATATTTTTTGAAGGAATAATTCTGTATCTTCTCAGAGGCCCCAGCTCATTTGGTAATCAGTGTACTAAGGGCAGTTAGATGATGCAGTAGATAGAGTGTTGGGCCTAGAGTTGGGAAGACCTAAGTTCAAGTCTGGCCTCAGGTACTGACTAACCTTGTGACCTTGAACAAGTCACTTAACCCTGTTTGCCTCAATTTCCTCATCTATAAAATAGGCTGGAGAAGTAAATGGCAAACCAGTCCAGTATCTTTGCCCAGAAAACCCCAGATGGGGTCTTGAAGAGTCGGACACAACTGAAATGACTAAATAACAACAACTATTGGCCATAGGGAGATGGTATAATAATATAATAATAATATGGTATAATAATAACTTTTCTTGTATACCATTATCGTACATTTGCTCTGGGTATAGGATAAGTATATGTTGTCTACACAATATTACCAGTGATGCCAAGTTGAAGAAATTACAAAAGAATCATTATCCAGGTCATAGACAATCAGAGAAGGAGATGGCTCAGCCAGAGTACAGCTGATCTCATTGTTGGCCTGGTATAGACCTGAGCAGAGTATAAGGAAAACCAAAGGGAGTCCTCCAGGGAAGTGGATAAATTAATCCTCTGGGGGACATTGATGGAAAACTGTGGACCAGGATCTCAGGATGAGAGGGTGGGAATTAGCCTAAACCTTACCTGGGAGATATGGGAGTACTCATCCTGGAGTCTGGTGCTCCCTTAACTCCTAGACTGCACGGGAGAAGAAGCAATGGTTTTATCCCAAGACTAGCTTCCACACAGGCCTTCACCTCAGCTACAGAAATCGAAAGACAGATCTATGAGTAGAATACAAACTCACTCCCTACCTATGCAACCCTGTGAGGAGAGCTTGAACTGGTAGAAAGTTTTTCCAAACCTCAGTTGGCCTCTTTAACACTTGGATTTGTTACTTCCAATGCTGCTTTCTGCAGCTAGTCAGAACAAGGCTGATTCCTCCCCTCCACACACATAAATTTGTTATGATCAAACATTGGATTTCAGTCCATTCCCAGATGCTCTACGTTAAGGGCTCTGCCAGGCTGTATAAGAAATACAAAGTTAACAAGACAACCTTAAGGGGTTAATTATCTCATTGCAAAAAAAAAGCAGGATATTTTCAGTACATGGTAATAGCCTGTTATAGTAGTTTGATATCCCATCCTTTTACTTGAGATCTGTGGTTTCATTGATGAGGGCATTGCTTCCACCTGTCTATAACGTTAACCCTCCAGTCATTTTGAGCTGCTGTGGCCAAAAATATTTATCATCTAATGGCCATCCTATTGTGATGAATCTTTCCACATTGGGCCTCAGAATGCTACCAGTGTGTCCACAAAGCCTAATGGCTAACATGGTAAGACTTGTTGGAGCTGACACATTGCTCACATAGTTTTTGGAACCCAAAGGTAACCCTGTCAGAAGGATTACTATACTAGAAAAAGGTGCCACTGTTCACTGTAGAAAAGGGAAAGAACTCATATTGCTTCCTTTTTGTTGCAGGGGAAAACCTGTGTTTTCCCAAATCCACTTTAGTCATTTGGTTTCAGCAGATACTTTATGAAAGGCCTACTTTGTGCAGAGTTCTGCTTGCTGTAAGCAGTAGCAATAAATAGTAGATGCAACCTAGGTTCTCCTCAAGTAACCAGGAGTCTAGCAAGAGGAAGGAAAAATAGACAAATAACTGTGGGATAGAACAAAGGAGGAATCCAGACAAAATGTTCTGAACAGGGGCTGTTAGGGAGCATATTGCCAGGCCTGGAATCAGAAGGACTTGGGTTCAAATGTGACCCTAGACACTTCCTAGCTGTGTGACCCTGGGCAAGATACATAGCCTATCCCTTGCTGCTCTTCTGCCTTAGAACTGATACTAAAACAGGAAGTTAAGAGTTGAGGTTTTTGTTTTTCTTTTTAATACTGAGAGCAAAGGAAGACAAAAGAGAGAAGCAACAAAGATGGTTTATGATCATTTCTAAGGCTGATATTTCCCAAGTGTTATAAGGGTTATAAAGGCTTTTTACAGCCACCCTGGGAGGACTCATATTCCCATTTTACAGATGAGGAAACCTAGGTTCTGAGACTTTCCCAGGGCCATGCAATTTTTAGGTGTCAGAGCTGGATCTCAAACCCATGCTTCTAATTGCAAGACCAGCAGTACTCTACCCATTGTACCACATTTTTTTTTTGAGGAGTTATTTTTAAAATGCCTCCTGAATGCATAATTAATGCTATAGAGATGCATTTCTTTAATTCTGAAAATCAGGCACACTGCTTATTACATAGTAAGTGCTTAGAAAATGCTTTTTGATTGATTGATTTGAGTATTGATTCCTTACAAAAATTGAGGGAAAGATACTTTTGTCAGGTTAGCTGTAGCAGCAAAATTCTGTATGTTTTCTTCTCCTAGTCAGGGAGGCTTTCTCAAGGGTATGGTCTTGGAGAGACAGAAGGAATATAGGCACGTACGCAATGAGAGTGTGAGTCTGACTGGGAGAGAGCTTTGATAGCCCCAGAGTAGAGTTTCAGCTTTATAGCACAGGTGACAAAGAAAGATTCTGGGCTTGGAGGCCCAGGGGGGCCACGGGGCAGGGCCAGCTGGAAGGGTCAGCAACTTAGGAAGCCGTAGTCAGATTGAATAGGAGGACCAAGAACTGAACAGCTGCAGAAGGAAATGAGATTGACTGTGTCATGCTAGGAGAGTTGTTGGGCATTAGAACAGGCCTTTCCAGGAGGATGTGGTAACTAACCACTTTGGGAGTCATCTTTGAAAGAGTGGAAGTGCTTGATCATCTCTGCAGGAAGACTCGGTTGTGTGTCTTGTCCTGCCTGGAGGAAGGGGAATTGGTGTGGTGATCTCTGAACTTGCTATGTAGTCCCTGAAGCATGAATAGGTGTTAGCTGTGACACAGCTTCCTATGAGTTGTGTCTTCCTGCTTTCTTACTGCCCCATGCCTGTGACTTTTCTTCTTTTTACCCACTATTTCTGCATTCCTTCTCTACTACTTGTTCTATGGCATCAGATATAGATGATCCCTATGATTGCAAGAAATGTAGGATGAGTTTCCCCACCCTACAAGATCATCGAAATCATATTCATGAGGTCCATTCGAAGGAATACCATCCTTGCCCAACGTGTGGGAAAATCTTCAGTGCCCCATCCCTGCTAGAACGACACATGGTGACTCACGTTGGAGGGAAGCCTTTTAGCTGTGGCGTATGTGACAAAGCCTACCAGGTAAGTGCCCCTCTTCTGGCCCCTGGGCATGAGTTCCATCTGCACCCTCCCAGAGGCACAGACTCAGTTATGGGCACTGGCTTAGTTAGAGATGTCCATATCCCCTAAGGAGAGTGGGCCCAGGACTGGGGAACAGACAGATTAACAGTCAGAAAATCCAGCTGTTCTGCTTCTCCCATGTGTCTCAGAATTCAGTCAGGCTTCCTCATTATGAAATAACAATGACAAAAATGAGTTCTCCCTTGATTGTGGATATTTTGCAGAATATAGTTGGAGTTTTGAGACTGAGGGAGGGAGAGAGTCTTGAAGCCTTCAGACTCAGGCCAAGTTCAATGTCAGGACATGGGAAAGGAAGGGAATAAACACTGATGAAGTGCTTCCTGTATGGCAGACACTGTGCTGAGTGCTTTTACAGCAATTATCTCATTTGATCCTCACAACAACCCTTCAGGGTGGGTACTATTATTATCCCCATTTTGCAAAAGAGGAAACTGAGAAAAACAGGTCAAGTGACTTGCCCAGGCTGAGTGCCTGAGGCTAAATTTTATTATAAGGACTTTCAAATACTCTAGAACAGAAAGTATGGGGGAAATAACTCCTGAGGAGGTAGCTTAGTTGTGAGTTTGCCTTTTTTGATAGGACTGGCTATTAACCAAGTAAAATAGCACATTCATCTGAATTAAGACTGTGCACTTTAAGTGCTCAGCCTGGAGAAAGAAGAACATAGATCTTGTTAAAGAGGGCAGGCTGTGAGGGCTTAAAGCACGATTTAGGAAGCTTGGGTGGGAGCTGGGCAGGGAACATCCCATTCTGTGATTAGACTTGGGAGCCTCACCTCTAGCTCCAGCTCTTCCCTCTGACTCACTGGGGAGAAGTAGTGGGCTATTTGGCACTACTGAACTTGCTAGGAAAAGCATGCCCTTCCATTGGGCCCCTTTCCTCCTAATATGTTTTGAGACCAAATGTCCCTTCACTTATTCCCAGCAATTGTCTGGTTTGTGGTACCACAACCGGACCCACCACCCTGATGTGTTCGCTGCTCAGAACCACCGCTCTTCCAAGTTCACTTCTCTGCCATGCGGTTCCTGCGACAAAACCTTTGCCAGCACGGCTGCTCACAAGAAGCATGTGAAGACAGAACATGCAGGTAAGGATGGGCTTCTGGTGAGGCCAGTCCAGGGGACTGACTGGGAAAAGCTGCATCTGTCCAGTCACTCCTCTTGTAAGCAATAGCATCCTCACCTGGTTTTGTGGGAGGATTCTGGGCAGGTCTCAGGTCTCCCTACTCTGGACTGCTAGGTGCCCTTCTCTGCATTCTAATTCTTATTTTCTCATCTCCTTCACAGACATTAAGTTCCATGAGTGTGAGACATGTCAGGAGCTCTTTCCCACCCTGGCTTTGCTTCAAGTTCATGCCAAATGCCGGCATTCAGGTCAGTACTGCTCTTGAAAGTTGTGCCTTAATCTCAAGCTTAGAACCCTGTCTGTCCATTCCTCTTCCTTCCTCCCTGCCTTTGAGACTTTCCCTCTCCTTTTCTCCCTTTATCTCCTATGTGAAACAATGCCTCTTTAATAGAACTTGCTCTGTGACCCCCACCTTTCCCTCTCCAATCTCAGCCTTTTGCCACTCCTCGTTCCCCAGGTTCTCAGCCATTCAGGTGCCTATACTGTGCAGCCTCCTTCCGCTTTCCTGGAGCCTTGCAGCACCATGTGGCCACTGAGCACTTCCGGCAAACAGAGAACACGTTCCCCTGCGAAGTGTGTGGAGAGCTCTTCACTTCCCAGGCCCAGCTAGAGGGGCACTTTGAGTCTGAGCATGGGAAGGTGGTGGTCACTGAAGCCCAGGTCACAACAGCTGCCACCCAGATGGTGCAGGTAATTCCCAGAGCCATTTCCAACTGTGTGGGTCCATGGAGGACAGTAAGTGAGCATTCAGAAGCAGATTGTTCAAGCCAGTACAATCAGCAAGTATTTAGGAAGCTCCTACTGTATGCTAAGGGATGAGAGGGATACAAAGGCAACTAAAATAGCTCTTAATTTTAAGTAGCTTATAGTTGATATGGGGAGACCATATATACATATAGAAGCATGTACAGAAGGAATTCAAGATAGATCATTTTTGAGAAACAGCATAGTAGCAGGACAATATATGAAGGCTTCCTCAGGTGGTAGTATTTGAGCTTAGCCTTGAAGGAAGAGGTGAGGAGGGAGGGCAGCCTAACGGGGCAGCCTGAGCAAGGGCACAGGAGATGGGTGCCACATTTCAGAAAAGATGAGATTCACTTTACTTAGACTGCTACATGTGAGAAAGGGATTAATATAGAATGAGTCCAGAAAGAAAGGTAAAGTTAGGATAGGCTTGAAGCAATCTCTATTTATCCTAGAGATTGACAGCCATGGGAGTTTATTGATCAGATGTGTGCTTCAGAAAATTCCCTTTAACAGCTGTATGAAGGCAGGGAGACCAATAGGAGGCCACAGCAGCCATCCAGGTGAGAGGCAATGAGGCCTGTGAGCAGAGGGTAAACAGGGCAGGGAAATTGCCCGTGGGATTGACAGGATTTGGTAAGTGGATTCAGTACATGGGGTTGATGAAGAGGTAGAGCTCAAGGTCACTCAAAAGTGACCCTTGACCAACATGAGAGTTTGGAGGGGAAAGGTCATGATTTCTGTGCTGAACACTGAGTTAGAGCTGTCTGTGGGATACTGAGTTTCAAGTATCCTAGAGGCAGCTGGTATTGTAAGCTGAGAAGTTAGGAAAGACACTGGAGCTAAGGAGAAGCCTCCTAGAGGAGCCTCTCTGTGGGCCAGCATGGAGTGTAGAATTAAGTCATGGAAACTGAGTAGACTGAGGATTTGGGAAGTTGAGGTATTTGAGGGAGTATGAATATGTATGTATGGTGAAGTCTTCTAAAATGAAGGCAAGAATTGGGTCAGACTTATGCTTTGGGAAGAAAGCTTTGACAGATAAGTGTAGGATGGAGTGGAGGGAGCCTCAAGGCATGGGAACCAACAAATAGGCATGAGTTGATGAGGGCCTGCATGCCCTGGGGCCACCATCTTTCTTATAGGATAAGATGTTACAAAGATAGAAATGACAGGACTTGGCAACTGATTGGAATTGGAGGGGGGGGGAGGGAGATTTGAGGATGACACCTAAGATGTGAGCCTCACTGACTGGGGGAACGGTGGTGTTTGTGACAGTGACAGGGAAGTTAGGGGGAGGATTTGGGGGAGATAATTGGGACGCATTGAATTGAAGATGTTTGAGGTATCTAGTTCAAGATGTCTAGTAGACAGTTGGAGATAGGAGATGGAAGGTCAGGAGAGAAAGTAAGCATTGAGATTGAATCCATATGAACTAATGCGTTCACTAAATAAAATAATCTAGTGGGAAAAAGAGAAGAGGACCTAGGACAGAGTCTTGTTGAATACTCAGGCAGGGGATGGTGGGAATTAGCCAAAGCTGAGGTTTTGCAGGGCAGGATCTTTGGCTGGATAAAAGGAAGCAAGGGACTGGAGAAGAGTATAATATAGAGTTGAACAGTTCATTGAGGGGAGGGTGGGTCAAGATAAGAAAGGGAGGAGCAGGTAGCTAGTGGGAGTCAGGGTCCACTTGGGAGAGAACCAAGGGCTGCACCACCTCTCGGGTCACAGGGAGATCAAAGAACAGGTTAAGGGAATTCAAAGCAAGAGGGAGAGCTGGAACGAGAGCAGGTTATAATCAGAGTAATTTCAGAGTTCATGAACATGGAAGTAGAACTTTTATAGGTTTGCAAGCTCAAAGGTTCAAACCTCTTTGGGATGGAGTGGGGTGTAGAATTAAGTCATGGGAATTGAGTAGACTGAGGAATTGGGAAGTTGAGGTATTTGAGGGAGTATGAATATGTATGTATGTTGAAGTCTTTTAAAATGAGGTCAGGAATTGGGGAGAAAGATACTGAAATCATTGAGGAAGGAGAATGTACTAGGGGTCAGTAGGCAACAACCACCGGAATTTTGATTGAGTGATAAATATGGATTACATGAACTTCAGAGGAGAGGTTTATTGTGTGTTGGTGTCAGAAAAACCAGAAGTGGTACTGGGGAACCAGGATTATTCAAACTCTCCCACCATCCTCAGGGAGAAGCCATTGCTGGGAAGAGTGACTAGAAAAGCTCTGTCATCAGGAGGGAGTCAGGTCTCTTAAGTGCAGGAATATAGGGGAAGCAGGAAAAAGAAAAGGTATAAGATGAAAGTTGTTTGTTACCTATGCAACAGGGATTCTAGAGAGCACAACAAGGACAGAAATCCTTCAACAATGGGGATAAGGGGCAGACAGTGTGAGGTAGAGAATAGAGTTTGAAGTGGCGGCCAAGGGTTTAGAATTGCTGCAACGGGGAGAATGTGTTTATCATGTACAACAGCCAGTGTGAAAGTATAGAGACTAGTGGTGGAGGGTCATAGAGAAACAGTTATAGATTACAGGATGGTTAAAGATCTGGAAATCTAGATGGTGAAGGGTATTAAATTTCAAAATGAGGAGTTATATTTGATTCCAGAGATGATAGGAAGCTACTGGAATTGACTGGGTAAAGGAGTTAGTTGGTCAGATTTATACATAGAGTGTAAAGAAAGAAGAGGGTCTAGAACAAAATCCTAGATTACTCATGGATGAGGGGTGAAATTTGCTTGAGAAGCTACCAAAGAAGCCTGAGAAGAAGTGGCCAAGGAAGTAGAGAATCAGGAAAGATCAATGTCATGAAGACCAAGAGAAGGGACAATGTCCAGGGGAAAATGGTCAGCAGTGTCAGAAGCTGTCAAAAGGTCAAGAAGGACAAGAACTGAATCCAATTTAGCCATTCAAAAATTGGCAGCTTTGAAAAGAGCAGAATCAGATGGGTGTTGATTTCAGAAGTCAGATCGCCTAGAGTTGGTAAATGTATAATGGCAACATTGTAAACCTTAAAGGGCCCTCAGGTCCTAATTCCTGTTTCTTCATATTCATGTTTTAATTAAGGGTCTAGTGCCTACCAAATGCTGCTAGGAGGTGGGTATTGAAAGATGAATAGCAGCACATTCTCTGCCCTTATGGAATTCACAGTAGTCGAGTGGGGTATTACCTGGTCAAAAATGAGTTTTGTTACACTTGTGATTAAGGAAGCAAAGAGAGATCTGGAAAAAGTGCTAGAGAAAACTCTTCTGAGGAGGGACAGAGAGATCATGCTTATGTGAGAGTACTAGGGAACATGGTGCCCAAACCTGCAAAGAAAGATTTAAAAAGCAGAAAGGAGGGGGAAAGTAGGTCGGAATGATAGTGAACACATGATCTCATTTGGGTCTCACAACAGCCTTGTTTGCTAAGGGACTCTTCATCCTATTTTACATAAGACTAAACAGTCTCCTAGAACCTAAGTTACTTTCTCAGGTTTACACAACTATGTTTACACAACTAGGCACTAGAACAGGATTCAAACCCAGGTCTTCCTGACCCCAAGTCAAGCATGAATTTCCTCTCTCCACTATGTCTCTTTTCAGTTAGCCAGATGGTGGAGATCTTTAAATACAAGGCCAAGGAGTGTGCCTTAGTGTCCTACTCTAGGCCTACCAGAGACACCTTTGGCCAGTGAACCTGTACCCCAAAAGGATCCCAGGGAGAAGTGAATGAGCATGTTTCTCTTCTTGCTGCCATGCAGGTGGGCACTGCCCCATTCCTGTCTTGGTGCATTGTTCATCTTTGTTGTCAAGGAATGCTGTAAGCTCTACAAGTGGATGGACACCATTCCTTAGTCTCCTGGGCTTTTCCCTGCCCAGGCCATTCAGGCTGACTAAAGGAGTATGACCATCTAGGATGATGGGCTAGAGGGCTAAGAGTGCAATACTGCTGGAGTGGTGTATATTGGGTTGAGTTCTGGGTTCCATATTGTAGGACAAATTCCACACTGACCAACTGGAATAGAGTCAGAGAACAACCAGAGTGTAAGAGAATTGCAGATAGATTTGCAGATATATGCAGATAGGTTGATGGAACTGGGAATGCATAGCCTGGAGAAAGGAAGACTTGGTAGTTGCTAATACATGTACTCTAGTTTTTTATGGGGTGTCATATGAAGGAGAGTTTAGACCTCTTCTGCTTAGTTCCAGAGGGCAAGACTAAGAGCAGTGGGTAGGGGTTGCAGAGACCCAGATTTTAGCTTGATGTAAGAAAAACATTTGTAACAATTAGCAGGCTGCAGAAATAGAATGACCCTCCTTAGCAGGTTTTGGAGGTGACAGGACCTCTTATTGGGGACATTGTAGAAGGATTCCTGTCCTGGCAAGACTAGGTGATCACTGCATAGTTCTTCCTATCTTAGAAAGGGAGGTACCTAGGTGTCTGTGGTCCTGGGCATATAGCTTCATCTAGATCCCCCCATTGTTGAGGGGTGGGGCAGGGCAGGTATAGTATTATTGAGGCAGTATGGCATAGTACATAGATGGGCCACTGGAGTCAGAGTCAGGAAAATTTCTGACACTTAGCAACCTGGCTGGATGACCCTGGGTAAATCCCTTAATCCCCAAGAGCCTCCATTTCCTCATTTGGAATAGCAGATGATAACACCACCAACTTTACAGGGTTGTTAGAAAAATCGGATGAAAAGGCATGCCAAGAAAAGATCTTGAAAATTGTAGTTGTGGCATTTCTGAAGGGGATTAAAATCTGCCAAATGCTTTGTTTTCTTATTTCACTGGAGCCTCCCAATGTCCTGTCTGTTGAATTGGGTGCCCTAGATAGTCTTATTTTCCCTTCACAGCTGAGGAAATGGAAGCCTAGAGAAGGAAGCCATAGAATCACATCATGTTTGTCCCTAGGTGTGTTGGTGCCACATTGAACCTCAGTCTCTCAGATTTCTTTTCTTCTCTTTCTGTGGTATCCAATAAAACTTCCCGCACTTTTCCAGGCATGGACCCCCCCTCCCCCAACAGTTGGAGAAAAATGGGTTGCTTCTCTTTTAAGTTGGTGCTCTGAGAGCCCCTGTATGTCAGGATTTTACAAGGACTCTGTCTTCAGGTTGTTGGGTTCTCAGATCTTCTCTTTTTCCTTTGTACCAGTTCTCTATCAGTGAACAGTCTTTATGGGGAACTCTAGTAAGGTTTGGCATGATCTGTGGTTTTCAGTCAGGCTGGTTCTTTGTTGTAAAACTAGAGACAATCAGGAGTCCAGGAGGTTGAGGAATTCCATTAACCACTTGGTCAATACTGAACATTCCTTGACAAGATGAACATCACACTGAGGCAGGACTGAGGCAACCCAAGCCCATCAGGGGACACTCAGTCACATCATCACATTCCCCAAGCAGGCATGCTGAGCTAAGAGCTGCCAAACTTGGGCACAATGGTTATGGTTTTCATGGCCCTCATCTGAGCCCCTTGGTAATGATCAATGGATAGACCACCACCATTGTTGAAAACTCAGAAAAGTAATCCTCGTGCCCATGTTTTTAAACAAGTCAATGAATGAAACTGACCATTATCTACTTACTGCATGTTGCAGAAATAATTGTGGTTTGGCCCTTGAGACAAAAAAAAAAACAACCACCAAAAAACAACCCTGTGTATGGGTACTCACTAGCATGTAATCACAGTCTGTGTGCTCTGAGATGGCACACAGAGCCAAATTATAGCAATTTGGTGTGCAGAGTTATTTAAATTGTTTGTCTGCCTTCTCTGTTGCATCACTAGCATATTAGGCTCGGAGTTTCCCATTAGGCACATGCATTTTGTAATTGCTCTCCTCAGGTGAGAGAACAAATATGATCATTACAGCGTGAGACTGAAATGAACAGATCTTAAGAAACAGGAGAGAAGGGCTGCCTGCAGGCCTCTCCTATAGTTGCCTCCACTGGTTGTCTCCTTTACAGGTGATCCAGGCTCCAGAGCCCGGAGCATCGGCTGAGCAGGTGATCACTTTGGAAGAGACCCCACTGGCTGGATCCCAGGTGTTTGTGACATTGCCAGATTCCCAGACTCCCCAGGCCAGCTCAGAGCTGGTGGCAGTGACAGTGGAGGACTTACTGGATGGAACTGTGACCCTTATCTGTGGAGAGGCAAAGTAAAAGTCACTGAAGAGACTCTGAGAGATCCCAGGTGTGAACAGAGAATCATGCAGGGACTTAGCCCTGTAGATCGTGTTCTGAGCTCTGCTGGCTAGGAGCAGGGTGCCATGAAGCCATGAATGTTCTGAAACACCCAGTGTCTAGGATGGTGGCACTGACCCCACTGCTCTCTCCCAAAGCCTAGCCCCTCTCACACAGGTCACCTAGCCCCAAATTAAGTGATGCCCATAACCCATGCCTAGTGAGAGGCACTGGTGAAAGGAAGCTGGGGACTGAAGCTTAGTTTGATTAGTCATCCCTCCATAGATAGAATGGATAGAACTGACCAACAAAGCATAGCCAAACAAATGTTTTTTAATCTTTACATGAAATTCCTTACTACTGTCAAAATGGGAGGCAGTACTTAGCAAGGCATCAGATGACTCCAGCCTAGAGTATGTTCGGCCCAATATTGCTGGCACAAACAGTCCTGTGTCTCTTTCTGGTGCTTATTTCTCCATTCCTGCCTTGGTAAGTGGCAACTAGGAGGTCATTTGCACCTCACCACCCTCTCACTAAACTGATGTCCAAGGAACAGGGAGAAAAGCTCACCTTTGAACCAGGGCTTCAGCACCTTTTGTAGCCCATTGTCCTTGATTGAAACCAAAGCCTATCTTTATTTCTTATTATTAGCCCATCAAAACAATGGACTCTTTTCCCACTGACTCTTACCTTGCTTGGTGCAGTAATCTCTCTCCCAGAACAAAGAGTTGGAATATTTTCTATTGAGAATATCAAATGTGGGACATACTAGCTACAAAGGCAGCCCTAGCCTGCTCTCTCCCAACCCATTAGGATGTTCTTTGGAATGAACACTAGGATACCACCAGCCGCTTCAGCTGTCCCTTCCATTTGTGTCAGCTTCCCCTCTCCCGACTGTTGGAGAGGCACAAAAGTCACCCAAGAGCCGATCTCTTCCTTTGAAGGTGTCTGATATTATTACAGTTGCTGAATTGGCAGGAGTGCAGTCATTTCTGCCCAAGTGTAGCATGAGTGGCATCCGTGGCTGCCCACAGGCCCACAGCTCCTGGCCGCTTTGTGAAGGGTTCTCAAAAGCCTTGGGGCTCTGACTGCTGTAGGAGCCCATTTTGTATGCCTCTCTTGTTGCCACCGGGCCACGGCCCCTCTACGACTCCATTTCCCAAAGCCTTTTATCTGCCGTTTCCTAAAATATAATCTGATAATTAATGGTTTGTTGATTCCATTATGGTGTGCAATTAGATGGATGTAGGTTCCTGCAGTTTGGAGGGAGCGCCTAGCATTTATCTTCCCCTCCTTGTGCCAAAAGGTTGGACTCTGCCCATGTAGTGTTTACACGCTGAGCTGTGATCCCTGCCACAGCCCAGGTCTCAACCCCCTCTGGAGAGCGATGTCCACTTCATCACTCTTCCTGGAACCAACTCTAGCAGAAGATAGAGCCATTCTTTTGTTCCAGATGCTTTGTGCACATCTCTGTGCAGAAATTGGAGTCTGCTTTGTTTAGACTTGAAGCTCTTTTTGCTGCTGCTTCTTAGTTCAGAGCTATGAATGTAGAAGGTTGGGATTTCGCACCCGTCGAGGCTCTGGAGGGACGAGCCTCGGCTTGGTCCTTCCATGGAGGGTAATGCCTCAGCTGCTTTAGGCCTGTGCTTGTTCTGAGGATCAGACTCCCAAGAGTATCATGTAGGGGAATTGAATGACCCCACATCAATATGTATGTCTTGCTTATTTAGGTAGTAAACCTGAAGTAAATGAAGCCTTCAAAGAGGGCAGCCTTAAAAGCTGATAATGACCAGAAGATGGTGCTCAAAGCTTTAAGACTTAGCTTTAGCATTAATGCAAAAAGACCCACCGTGGCTTCCCCTTGGATTCTTGGCAGTCCTTTAAGCTTCTTCGGGTTCCCCACACCTATCTGAGCTTTTGGGTTTGGAAAGTACTTGACCCATAAGATATGACCAGTAAGGAACTGGAATGTCAACATTATGGAATGCTATGTATTAAGAAGGTCTTGGTGCCAGGCCCCAGAGAATCCCCCAATAGCCACTTCATGTAAGCAGTAGAACATGGGCCATGAACTGTTTCCTACCTTGAGCTATAGTGGGAGAGAACAAAAGAAAAAGGATTCATAATTGAGGTGATGAGAGAGTTGGGGTCACATGAGTTTGTGTTCTAGAGAAAGGCTTGTGCATTTCAGACTTAAATTTCAATTCCATGCGAGCAGTCTGAAAAAGTCCTTACCAAATTTCTGGCAGAGAGGAACCGTATAACCTCCTACAGAACTGTCAGGCCTGTGGTTTGTTAAACAAGAGTGGTTGGTCTGAGAGGCCAGGTTGCTGATCAGACCCACCAAGGGAGCTCTTACTGATTTGGCAGCAGCAAATGGTAGTTGCAAAACCCATTATTGGTTCTCCACATTCCGTTTCATTCTGAAACTGAATGAATTTGCTGAGCAGTGATGGAAGAATCAGTTTGTTCCACAGAGGATTCTGAGTATGAATACATCTGCACATTGCCCCAGTGAGAATTGCCCCTTTCCTCCCAGCTAGCCTAGCTCCTCCTTTCCTCCTGTCTTCCTTAGATGTTATTCCAAATAATCCATTTTCATTATGGCCCTCAAATAGAGCAAAAGCTGATCTCTCAGCCAAGGAAGGGACTGGGCATTTTCTGAAGAAGAATGTGGCATTTCAGGGAAGTGAATCAAATTCATATACTCTGGGCTCCCACAGCAGGTTTGATAACTGATGGAGAAGCAGCCACCAGGAGAAGACAATGCGGGATCTAATTGAGGGGGAAGTAACAGGGATCAGTTATGGAACTCTTGTGGGTCAGGGCTTGGCCATCACAGGAAACTACTTCAGGGACAAGGCAATTAGATGATTAGGAAGTGAGGATTACCATGGGAGGGTGATTCATTGCTTCTAAGCATAGTACGCATGGAACTAGGACCAAGAGGTCAGCAGAGCAGCCAGGAGACTAAGAAGTCTTTATTCTCTTCTTTAAAATTGTCTGTCTCATCTGCCTCAGAAGCCTCAGATTCTACAACCTTCTTAAAGCTTTCAGCTCTGCATGGACCAGAGACTGGAATATGGATGTTGTGTTCCCATGGTGATTAAAATCCTCTCTGAGGAATAAAGTGCTTTTCCTTCATGGAGCACCCCCAGGGCCATGAGAGAGTGAGACAGCTTTGGGCTTATCAAGAAAGAAGAACCTTGTCGACTGATGACTGGCTGATGGGATGGCCCTGGGTGCTGTGGACGACATAGGGAGACTATATGGTCCCTGCCCTCTAATTGCCTGTGCCCTCACTCAGCTTAGAAGAGGTTTTTGTTTTGTTTTGTTTTGTTCCTCTTGCTACTATGGTCTCCTCAATAAGTCAGTGGCAGGACCTTTGGGGAGGGGGTGGCACTTTGTCTTTCTGTCAACTCAGGCTTGCTTCATCGTCATCCATTGAGGGCCATGTGTGGTCCCTTCTTGGGTGAAGGGAGATGTTGGCTAGCTCCTATGAAAGAGAAAGATGGCTGGGGGAGAGGCCACCTCTTCGAATAGTGAGAGTGGGGAAGGAAAGGCTCCTGCTTTCACTCAGCAGCACCTGCTCCACAGATGTGCTGATGCCATTTGTGTCCCTGGAACACTCAGAAGAAAGGGAGACTGTGGCTGGGGGGAGGGGGAAGGGTTGGCATAGAGGGAGGCATTAGCAGGATTTGGGATTTGGGGAATTGTCAGAGAGTGAGGTGGTTAATTATCTGTCATATTGGGATAGAATATCCCAGAGCTGATCAGACTTGGCCAGGCTCAGAAAGAGAGAGAAAGAGAACAAACTCCAGACACAGCCTCTGCGGGTGCTTTAGCACACGAGGAAGAAAGGGAGATCGTCCGTGCTTTAGATGACGGTGTGGGCCAAGGGAGTTCCCAAAGCTAAGTCAGATTTCTTCTAAATTGTCTAAATATAAAATCGTCAGGTATAGTGCCAAGGGGAAGTGTACTGGCTACCTACCACTTGTACCTGGAACAGCCATATAATTGACAATGTAAATTTTGCATGGACTTGATTTCAACTTCTTCCTTGTGTTAGACCGGCAATGGTCTACAACTAGAAAACCAAACTAGAGCCATTGGGAAATGATGCCTTATTAAAGTGTTGGATGAACCTTGATCTTTCACATCTATCCCGTCCCTGTCAGGCCTGTCCTTATTCCTCATGAAAGGATGCCTATGTGACAGGCCTGGTTGCTCAGGTATGATTCAGTAGAGAGGGCCAACCACCCAGGACGTCACTAGGTGAGTGAAGGAGGCTGCACGAGGGCCACAGAAAGGCCATTTGGCTGCCTCTGGCCCATCCCAAAGCCTCATTACTTCTCTAGAATGTGTTTTCTGCTCCCTACCCAGGCCTCTGTGGATGATTTTTCATGAGCCTGATAGGTTCCCAAACTCCATCATTGTATGGATGGCACCTCAATGTCCCTCTAAGTCCAGCCATGCCTCTCTCTGCTTGGGATGACACGAACGTCTACATTTCTGAATTTCCTGAGTCACGTTTGCTGTATAATTCAATAACCCCAAATGATGTATTATAATTACCGACAGTCCTTGCTTCATGTATAACCTGACTATAAGCTGATTGAGGGCAGAGCAGGTATGTCATACACACAGAACCCACCCAACACTGCAGATTGGTTCCAATGGAACAGAAAGTTGCAAAAAGGAGTGGGGGAAGGGGTCAACCAATAGCCAGGTGAGTGGAAGTGTGATGGGGGTGGGTGAGAAAGCAAGGGCTGAATTCAGCTGATCTAGCATTCTGAGGGGGATGATATGGAGTGTTTATGGGGAAGTCACCTGACCTTTCTTGCTTCATCCTCAGCCTTAGCATCAGCACCATGCAGAGCCCTGAAGATGCCCTCGTTACATGCTTGTTAGTTATTGGGATGACTGCCAGTCCTGACATCTCTGCTCAGGTCCTTCTACCCAAAGAGCCATTCTCGTGGTATAGCCAAGAAGAGGAGCTTTTACATAGTAGGCTCTTAAAAGATGTTTGTCGAATTGGCCATATCACCCTGTGACCATCAGAGCTAGTTCCATCAGAAGCTTGGCTTGTCCTTTTTATCCCCTGTAAAGAGATTAGCAGGAGGCTCAGAGAACTCCCCCTACCACCCCCATCAAATACTGTTTGCTTGGCCTCATAACAAGCCCTTCCTGCTGACTCTTTTCACACCAGGTGCTCCCTGGTGACGTCTGGGAACATTGGATTGAACATACCAGGACAAGGTCACTGCAGAAACCCACTGCGCCTCTCCAGGGGAGATTACTCAGGTCTATCATTAGGGGGTCTGGAGAAAAATGGATTGAAAGTGGTGAAGCTGAGCAGGGAGGCTCTGGTGCATAGAAGAAGAGAGACCTCCCCACCTTTGCACCCCATGCAGGATCCAGGCAGAATCAAACATTCCCATTAGAAAGAGTTAGCTTCAGAGCTGCCTTTCTTGACACAAAGAAATAAGTTGAATAAAAACCAGTGTAGTATGTAGGGGAGTATGAGATTTGGGAAATGTGGCCCATTAACGGGTACTTATTCATCGAAGCAAACAGATATTCAGCTCTTACTTTATTCAAAGCATTGTCCCAGGCAGTGAGACCAAAGGAAAGCAAAACCCCAGCACCGTCTCTGCCTTCAAAGAGCTTCTGGTCTACTGGGAGGATGTGACATGTATATGAATAAGTGTGATAACAAGAAGAAGATGGAGGGGCAAGAGAGGCCTGGACAACATCGGGCTTTAGGAAAACCTGAGTCGAGAGTGTTTTCAGCTGCGGATATCAAGCAAGGATCATGGAGGGAGGTGCATCTGAGTTAAGCCTTGAATGGAGAGAAGCATTTCATTAAGTACAGGTGAGCAGGTGTGTAAGACCAGCTGCGCAAAATCCCAAAGACATCCCTTCTGTACCAGACAACATCTGCAGCCTGCCTAGGCCTGTGAGCCAGAGGTGAGACAAGATGGAGTCGTGTGGGAAAATGCTTTTGACTGTATGACCTTGGACAAGTCCTTTCTCCCTGGGTGCCAATTTCTGTTGTAAAATCGAATTGAATTAGATGCCTCAGATGGTCCCCTTGTGGCACCAGCATTCTGAGAATTCTTAGATTATTAGAAAACTAATATCATTAGGGCACCCTGAGAAAAATGGATTGGAAATGGCAAAGCTGAGGCATTGGGAGGAGACATTCTATCTCTCCCTGTCCCCTGGGGATATACAGGACAGTCAAAGAGCCTTGAGTGGTGTAGTACAGACTTTAAGGAAGACAGAAAGCATGCTCTGTACTATATTCATCGAATCAGGCTAGCCTAGTGGTGCCAAACGAATAAAAATGGATCCCTGTGGGTAGCATTAACTTAGAAAACCACAAATTAACATTACCTATCTTGTCTTTTTGTTGTTGTTGTTAAACATTTCTCAGTTACATTTTCATCTGGTTCCTGCTGCACTGTGCAGTTTTGGGGCAGCAAGTTTAATGCCCCTGGCTAGCCCAGTGCCCTCATTTCACAGATGAGAACATTTTGGCCCAAAGAGGTCATCAGAATGGAGATTTTAGCATAACAAGGTCCTCTGACTCCAGACTCAACTCCCTTTCCCAGTGTACCGTATTCCCAACTCAAGTCAAGAAATTACTACCACATTTTAGGAAGATTTTCAACAAAGGTTGAGGCAAAAAGGATTTTCTGCTTTAATCCTCAGTTAATCCGAAAATTCAGCTCACCACAGTCCCTTGTTCCTTGAACATTCCAGTTAGCCCAGACCTTCACTGTCATGTGCCTGGTTTGCTGGGACCACCTTCTAGCTAATCTCTCTGCTTTCCATCTTCCCTCCCATCTGTCCTGCATTCTTAGCCAGATTAATTTTTCCCTAAAAACACTTTCATTACGTAGTAACTCCCCAGCTCAAGAACCTCATTCCTTTTTGCCAATTGCCTCACCTGGTCGAGCACTCTGTTCACTTCCCTCCATAGACACCCAGACCTCCATAGGTCACACAACAGAGAGTTGTACTATGAAATGAGACTGAGACAGCGCTTTGGGTTGGGAGGATCAGAGCAAGCTTTCTTCTCTGCCAGCCACCAGGGCTAGAGTTCAAAACACAACAACCCAAGAAATTGAGGAAGACTGAAGCGGGAGCAAAGCAGTCCATGTCTGCCTGCCCCTCTCTTCCACGGACTTTTAAAATGCCTCTTATTACTCCACTTATTGCTAGAATGCAAATTGGGGCTGAGCAGCTGTAGCTGTTGGGTCTCCCCGTCATCCTCAGCTCCTGTTTCCATCTATGACTTATTGTGATGAATATTTTATCGGACAATGGTTTGCCTTAATTAAACCTCAGCTTTTTAAAGCTCTCAGATGTGATTTTGGTTTTGTCCTGGGGCCAACAGCCTTTTAAAATGTGGGAACACATCTGCAAAATTGGGTAGAAGGCGCTAGGAAAAGAAGATTCAAAATCCACATTCTTTGATTTGCATGCTGCTTTCCAGGAAGGCACTCGATTGTGTGCAATTGGTCCACTGCCATTCTGTTCAGTCAGAGCTATTTGGAGAGCCCAGAGTACCTGGGAGGGGAGGGGAACGTGCCCAGTAGTGGCGCTGATCCCAGCACAGGTGGTGAGAAGAACATCAAAGAGAAGCGTCTGTGTCCTCTGAGGCCTCCTGTGGCTTTGATCTGAGTCCAGGGGCAGCTTCTCTTCACCCCAACATATTTGCCACCATTCATCACCTTAGGGAGGGCGCCTTCAGGGATTGTCTCCTTAGACTTCTCGGAAATATCCTCCCGTGTAAGGCTTGCTCCTGACTCCCAGGGTCCATGGCAGCTGGAGCCGGGTAGGAGAGAGGGGCCTGGGAAGAAATGACTGGGAAGAGAGAGAATTGCCTGGTGAAGTTTGGGGAATGGGGACATGTGGAATATTTACAGCTGATATGGGGAGAAGGTAAGACCCATTGGAGCAACCAAGCTGGAATCTTGAGAGAGCTCCGAGATAAGAAATGAGCAGCAAACACTAGAACGAAAGGCTTAGGTCCTGGGAAGCAGATAGAAGCAAGAGATGGTGGACCTCCATCTGGGTTCCATCCAGCACCTAAGCAAGCCTGATGGCCACCCAACATATCCAAGGCAGCAGCAGACTAGAAGCAAAGTAGGCGCTGCTCCATTGGGGAATGGCTAAAACTAGGATGCACAAACATAATGGGACATAATTGTGCTGTAAGAATGGACTGAATAAAGTCCAAAGAAGGGAACATTTTTAAAGACCTCAAAATAAGGAAAAACAGGAAGACTACACGTGATGCCCAGCTCAATGACCCTAGAAGGGATAACAGAATGGAACTCAAGGCCATGCAATTACAATGACCAAGAGAAGAGTTGGAAAATTCACCTTTCTGCCTTTGTTAAAGAGGTGAGGCACTGACTAGAGTGTGGGACGTTGCTTATACTGTCAGAGGTGTTTGTTTTGCTGAACTGTTTTCTTTTTTTGTCTTTGTCACAAGGAACAGAACTATGGGAAAGAAATATATTTGGCAATGAATATGATATAGAAAAGGCATCAATAAAAATGAAATGTAAACTGACCTACAAACAAGTGAACTGTGACAGGAGAAGGACAAAGGGACTCTGACAGGGACCTTATTACAGAAATTCACTGCAACCGTTAGTTTGGCTACAGCCTCAAAGTTTCTCGGACCCCAGTTCAGGTGTTACCTTAACACTGGCATGGACCTGATCCAACCTTGACTTACCACTGAGGCAGCATCTATAGAGCATGCTGTGGTGGGAGTTGATGGATTTGGAGTCACATCTGTTCAAATCCTGGATTTTACTGTGTGACCTTGGGTAATTTATTGCTCTCTCTGGGTCTCAGTTTGCTCATCTATCAAAGTAGAGGGTAGGATGAGGTAATCACTAAGGTCTCCAGCTCTGAACATGTGTAATTTTATGACTTTTCTAGCCTGCCCTCTAGGTGTAGATATGAGAAAGGGTTGGTTGGAAGGGCTCAGCCTTGGTCTAAAGGAGCTCTGAGTGTTAGCAGGGCCAGGGTTCCCAGGTGGGGAGCTGCAGGGCAAGGGATTCAGGAGTAGAGGGCAGCGTAATATTGAGGTGGTTAACTATAGGGTCAAAGTAAGTAAGAAGGGGAAAGTAAAGCCAGAGTAGGAGATATAGCTCAGAGAAAAAAGTGCTGAGGTGACCGTCATAGTGAAGGTAACAAGTAGATGTTGGGGAGAGAAGGCATATGAAGAGATGAAATAATAGATTATGATCTAGAAAAGGAATTTTAGAATTCTTGACAGTAGTAGAACACCACCTTTAGGTAATGAGGAGCCCAAGAGATGCGATACACAATAAACACAAAGATATAGGGGTGATGAGAAAACAATGCATGAATACAAGAACAAATCTCAGCCACAACTCCAAGACCTATGTCTATGAATCTATCTATCTATCTATCTATCTATCTATCTATCTATCTATCTACCTATCTATCTACCCATCCATCCATCTATCTATCCATCCATCTTTCCTTCCATCTGTCTATCATCTATCTACCTTTCCTTATGTCTATTCATCCATCTATCCATCCATCTTTCCTTCCTTCCATCTGTCTATCATCTATCCTATCTACCTTTCCTTCTGTCTATCCATCCATTTATCCATCCATTTATCTATCAACCTACCTACCTATCTATCATCTATCCACCTACCTAGCCATCCATCTACCTATCCATATATAAGCATATATACATACGTACATAAACATATATATATGCATATATATACATATATATATATATATACACACACATATGTAGAGAGAGTGTGTTGGACTTGTATATCCATATCTAGTTTTTCTCCTGAATTCTGGTCTTCCATCACCAATGGCTTACCCACTCTAAACTCCCCTATTACAAGTGAGGGCACCACCATCACCACCACCACCCTTCCAGTCATCCAGATTTCTGATTGTATCATCCTTCACTCCTCACTCTCCCTCACCTCCCATATCCAATTATTTGCCAAATCTTTCCAATTCTTTTTCCAAACGTCATACCCCTTTCTTCTCCAATCTGGGTCATCATCCTAGTTTGGGTCCTCATTACTTCTCACTTGGACTTGGTCTTCCTGTCTCAAGTCTCTTCCCCTCTTCAATCCATCCTCTAGGCTGTCAGATTGATACTCCTTTTATAAATTTGACTGAATCCCTACATATTTGAGAAATTAGACCTTTATCAGAGCTATTGTTAAATTTCCCAGCTTTGTTTAAACCTTTTTTATCTATATTTTAATAACTAATTTCCACATACGTTTTCTGAAGTTATATGATTTGTACAAAAATTTTTAAATATGAAAATGATCCACTTTCCATCTTATAATGCTCTCTCTCTTGTTTGGTCCTAAATTCTTCCCTTATCTATAGATCTGCCAAGTAAACTATTCCATTCTCCTCTAATTTGCTTAGGGTATCACCCTTTATGTTTAGATCATGTACCCGTGTTGACCTTCAATGGACATATCTGAAAGCACAATTCTAACTGTGAGACTCCCCTATTCAAAACAACTCCTGTTGTCTCTAGGATAAAATACAAACTCCCTTATTTAGCATTTCAAATCCCATCACAATCTCCTTCCCTTTCTTCTACAGTCTGCTTTCTGCCTTCCCAGCCTTGTTACGTTACTTTGTCTCTCTCACTCTTTTGGACAAACTGACCTACTTGTAATTCCTTAATCTCCCATCTTTGGTCTGTTGCATAAGTTGTGTCCTTTGCCTCAAAAACATTCCCTTTTCACCTGTACCTTTTAGAATTTCTGTTCTGTCATTTTTCAGTTGTGCCCAACCCTCCATAATCCCATTTGGGATTGTCTTAGCAGAGATTTTTAGCAGGAATGCTTTGTCATTTCCTTCTCCAGCTCATTTTTTTTTAACTCTTACCTTCCATCTTGGAATCAATACTGTGTATTGGTTCCAGGGCAGAAGAGTGGTAAGGGCTAGGCAATGGGGGTCAAGTGACACAACTAAGAAAATGTCTGAGTCCAGATTTGAACCCAGGGCCTCCCATCTCTAGGCCTGGCTCTCAATCCACTGAGATACCCAGCTGCCTCCTCTGCTGAAGATGAGGAAACTGAGGTAAATAAGGTTAAATGACTTGATTAAGGTCACACAGCTCGGAAGGAACTGAGACCATATTTGAACTCAGAAAGATAAGTTCCTGACTCCAGACCCAGCATTCTATCCACTGTGCCACCTAGCTGCCCTGTTTTCTTTCAGACTTCAGATTAAGTGCCACTTCCTTTTGGAGACCGTTGGCCATCCCTTCAGTTTCAAATGCTTCCCTCAGTATTGACCCTGTGAATGTTCTATATTTACATATAAAAACTATGTTTACTTGGTGTTTTTCTAAATGGAATATAAGCCCCTTGAGAGCAAGAGCTATTCTATTTTTGTCTTGGTGTCCTGGGACCCGGCATATAGTAGGTGCTTAATAAGTGCTTGCTGATTTACTATTCCAGCTCTGCTATTTACTTGGAGTTAAACTTTTTAGGGCTTCAGTTATCTTTGGTTATCTCCTCTGTAAAATGAAGATGAGGCCTAGAAATGTCCAAGTTCCTGGAAAACACTGACGTTCTCTTTTCTAATATTCTAAGAGTCCATGCAGTCCTGTCATTCTGCCATTCTCATCTGCGCTTTTCTCATTCCCTCTCTTGACTTATGGAGAGATGTGGGGAGCATCCGGGTTTGCCCACTTTGGGCCGAGCGATGGGGCTGCTTGTCATCAATAGACTGCTTTGCTAGGTTCCTGGCTCTCTTCCAATCTGGAGCCCCAAGAGCCCTCCCTCTTCTGAGCTCTCTTCTCTCAGGTTTTGGGGATGCCATTCTCTCCTGGCTCCCCTCCTCCCTGTAGAAGTCTCAGCCTGCTTTGCTCGGTCGTTTTGTCCAAGCCACAGCTACTTACTGTAGGAACATGTCCTATAGAACTGCCCTGGGCCCTTTTCTCCTTCTATAAGCACTTGGGGAGCGCAGCAGGTCTCCTGGAGGCGGATGATTCTCACACGGATCTATCCTGTCCTCACCTCTCTGCTGACCTGCCTTGCATCTCCAACTGCCTTTCAGACATCTCAAAGTAGACACTCCAAAGACATCCTTACCTTCTCTCTTAGCATCAATTCTAAGACAGAAGAATGGCAAAGACTAGGCAGTTGGGGTTACATGACTTGCCCAGGGTCATACAACTATGAAGTGACTGGGGTCAGGTTTGAACCCACGTCCTCTTGACTCCAAGCCTGGCACTCTCCAATGTGCTTCCTATCTGCCCCTTCCATAGACATGCGGTGAAGATGCCCAACACCAAACTTAGTATCTTTCCCTCCCTTTCCAGGCCTCTCAGACCTTCCCCACCACATATTCTTCCACTCAGTGATGCTGGCCTCCTGGGGGCTCCACAAACAAGACAGTCCCTCTGGGCATTTTCTCTGGTTCTTCCCTATGCCTTTCCCACCTCATCTCTACCTCCTGGCTTCCTTTAAGTCTCAACTCAAATCCCACTTTCCCGTGAAGCCTTTTCCAAGTCTTCTTAATTCTGGTGCCTTCTTTCTGTTCATTATTTCCTATTCTCCTAACACCTGCATATGGTTTCTTTGTCCATATTGATTCGCTTCTTGTCTGCCCTATTAAACTGGAGGCTCCAGAGGAATGGGACTGTCTTTTGCCTCTTGTATCCCCAGGGCTTAGCACAGTGCCTGGCACATAGTAGGTGCTTAATGTGTGTTTGACTGACAGGCAGCCATATCCCAAAGACCTCAATCACTGGGCTCAAAAGGCATAAGACACTGGCAGTCCTTTGATGCCAACCACCTGGCAAGGAGGCAGGTGTTGTTTTTGCAGGGGTCCTCTGGTCCTGACCCCTTCCGCTCCCCACCCCACAGATTCCACCTTAGAAAGAGATGCTAGCAGCAGCCAAGTGGGTTGTCCACTTCCCTCTTGGAAAGTGAGTGAGCAAAGAGCAAAGAAGCATTTCGTTTCTGGCTGCTCTCTTGTTATCCCTCCATTCCCACCCCCCACTGCCTTTTGAGGGGACGGATACAGGCGGGGTGATGCTTTGACAGTGCATGCAGTTGGATTGTGCCCAGAACTCATATCTAATGCTTTCAAGTTACTGAAAGGAAGGAGGACAGGATGATGAGGGGCCAGAAAGGCTCTACTCCACTTCTGATTATGAGAGCAGCCAGGCTGGACTTCCCTCAGTCTTGGCTTCAGACTTTCAACCAATGTCTCATTTGCTAAAGTGCATGAATTCTTAGGGGAGAGGGGGTGGGAGGAAGAGGCTTTTTCCTACCTCTCCTTTCCTTTCGTGCAGACCTACATTTCCTCTTCCTCTTGTCTTGCCCCTTACTGTCTCTCCTCCACTCTGCTGATCTCTCATTTTGTCTCTTCCTATCTCTTTCTGTCCCCATCTCTTCCTATTTCTCCAGCTCTCTTGGTAGCTCTTTGTCCCTTTCTTTTCCTATTCCTTCCCTCTTTCCAGCTGTTTCTTGTTCTCTCTCAGTTTGTTTTTCTCTGTGGCTCTCATTCTTTTTGTCCTGCTCAGTCCCTCTCACTCAGTCTTGTCTTCCTTTGTGTGTCTCTTTGCCTCTGTCTCCTTCCACCTCCACTGGATTTATTTTATAGGTAGGCTCATTTTTCACATTGTCTTCCTCTTCAGAATGTGAGCTCCTTGAGGTCAGGGGCCGCATTTTTGCCTAGAGTTCAAATGGCTGGTGTATGCTTCATATATATCTGTCTCTCCTTTGTTCAGTCTCTCGTCTCTCTCTTTGTACAAGTGCTTCCCCATTCTCTGTCGTTTCTGTACTTCCTCAGCTTGGTTTCCCTTCTTCCTCTCACTCAGTATCTCCCTCCAGGTGCCCCTTTCTCAGAAATCTACTTTCTTCTCCCTTGCTCTTTGTCTTTTCTTAAGCCGCTTCCACCATCTTTGTGTGTGCCTCATTGGCTCCACATTCCCGTTAGAGATTTTCCCTCTCTTCCTGAGAAGTGAGAGAAAGAAGGGAGAGGTGCAGCTCAGTGACAGCCCCAGCTTGAGCCAGCCCCTCTGAGCTGTCACTGAGGAAAGAAATCACACAGCAGCCCCTGAAATTCAAATTAGAGTTTTGCTGAAGCTGCTAAAAAGTCATCAAACGCTATCTTTGAAGTCCGCTGGCAAGCTGGTCATTTCTTTTCAATGAGTCCCTGGTGGAAAGGAGATTGCAGGGCTGGGGGGTGGGGGAGGGTGGGTCTTAGCATGCAGGCACCCCAGGGGGCGGGCACCAGGCCTCCCTGCTTGCTTGCCTGCCAACAATCAAATTCAAAGAATGCCAAAGCCAAAAGATACCTGAGAGCCATCTAGTCCAACCCTGTCATTTTACACATGAGGAAACTGAGGCTCAGAAAGGAAATTGATTTGTCTGCGGTCACTCAGGGAGTTGGTGACAGAGTTAGGACCCAGGAGTATATCCAGCCTCCCCTCTTCAAAAATAAAATAAAATAACAGTAACAAATTCCACAAGATTTGGTCCACAGTGCTAGGAATCACAAGACATGCATCCTTATCCAGTTTCTGAAGGTTGGAACCAGGAGACATTTGCTAGGGAGAACAGCTGGGAAAGTGAGAACTAAAGGCTAAGGAGGTCCAGGTCACAGACCCAGTCTCTGAGTTCTCCAGCCCTCTCTGTAAAATATGGGGGATGGCTTGGGGGAGTCAGTCCCATTGCTGGAAACCATTAAAATTGGGGATCCCATAAGAGATATGAAAAGGAACATATTAGTATTTATCTTGCCAGAATTCTCTACCCATGAAACCCAGAATACTGGAACTCCCAAGAGGACTCCTCTAACTGACCTTCCTTTGGTTCCTTCAATGGCTCCCAACTTCTGAATCCTTTCCTTTCCTCTTTCCTTTCTCCTTCCCTTCCCTTCCCTTCCCCTTCCCCTTCTTCCCCTTCTTCCCCTTCTTCCCCTTCTTCCCCTTCCCCTTCCCCTTTCCCTTTCCCTTCCCCTTCCCCTTTCCCTTTCCCTTTTCCTTTCCCTTCCCTTTTCCTTTCCCTTCCCTTTCCTTCTCTCTCTCTCTCTCTCTCTCTCTCCCTCTCTCTCTCTCTCTCTCTCTCTCTCTCTCTCTCTCTCTCTCTCTCTCTCTCTCTCTCAAATCCCTACCTTCTATTTTAGTAACAACTTTAAGGCAGAAGGGCAAGGGCTAGGCAAACAGAGTGAAGTGACTTGCCCAGGGTGACAGAGCTAGGAAATGTCTTGAGGCCAGATTTAAACCTAGGTCCTCCTAACTCTAGGCCTAGTGCTCTATCCACTGTGCTATCTAGCTGCCTTGGCATACTTCCTTTTCTTTGATATTTTATAAACTCTTACTTTCTGTCTTAGGATCAGTATCAGTTCCAAGGCAGAAGAGCAGTAAGGGGTAGGCAGTGGGGTTAAGTGACTTGACCAGATACACAGGACTAGGAAGTATCTGAGGCCAGATTTGAATCCAAGACTTTCCATCTCCATCCACTGTGCTACCTAGCTGCCCCAACCATTTTCCTGTAACATGTCACAGAGAGTCCCATGACACACTGGGTTGGCCATTTTTGCCAAAAATTCTGAGGGCTGCACATCCAGGTTTTGGAAGGAAAAATGCCAAAAAGAGCAAGGAGTTTTCCATCCATTGTCTCATTTAAGCTTCCACAATGATCCTGAGGGGTAGGTTCTTGGACCTGGAGTCAGCCAGACCTGGGTTCAAATTCAGCCCCAGGCCTTTATTAGCTGTGCTACCCTGGACAAGTCACTTAACTTCTGTCTCTTCCTCATTTTCCTCATCTAAAAAATGATAATAATGATAATAGCAACAGAGTTGTTGTGTGGATCAAAAGAGATGTTTGTAAAGGGCTTTGCAAGCTTTAAAGGATTATGTAAATTCTAGCCCTTCCTGACTCCTGGGACTGAACAGTCTTTGCTATAATACGCTGTCCTTAGGTAGAACTCAAATAGAAGGTATAAAGCAGTCTGGGGCCATATGGAATATAAGCCAGAAGAGTGACATTACAAAGATTAATAGATTCACTGCTAGAGCGTTGCTACAGAAAGAGTCCTTAACTGGGAGTCAGGAGCCTTAGATTTGAGATCCAGCTGAATCTGCCATCACAGAACCCAAGTTCAAATTCCACCTCCTTGATCAAATCTTGTTGCCTCCTAGACCCTCAGTTTCTTCCTCTACAAAAATGGAATAAGACCAGAATGATCTCTAAAGGCCTTTCAGTTCTAAATCCCATGATCCTCAGTCACTAAGTCCTATCAGTATAACCTTAGGCAAATGGCTTCCCCTCTCTGTACCCCCTTTATTCCTTGTTAAATGAGGGACTGGACTTGATGATCTCAAAGGTCCCTTCCAGCTCTAATATTCTGCAAGTCTCTCTGTGAGGGACTGTGTGTGTGTGTTCGCATGTGTGTGCCTTGGCGTATGTGCGTGTGATGTTAAGAAAGATTTATACAAGTGCCCCAGGTGTATTTTCTGTGCAGTTAAAACTCCATATTTAATGGTTAGAGCCAGAGTGGTCACGGCTGTCACCCGGGATTTCATGCTCCCGTTTACATCTT
This sequence comes from Monodelphis domestica, assembly GCF_027887165.1. NCBI lineage: Eukaryota > Metazoa > Chordata > Mammalia > Didelphimorphia > Didelphidae > Monodelphis > Monodelphis domestica. Next base: position 385,284,194 of record NC_077230.1, on the reverse strand, counting down.
TAGTTTCCCCTGTCAGAGACAGCTTCATCCTCTACTCCACAGGCCCTCTGCATACTGGGAGGAGGCGGGGTGGAGCTGGAGCCCCCGCTCTAGGGTTTGGAGACAGATGTGGGATCTGTCAAGGGACAAGCTGTGGGAAAGAAAAGAACCTCAGCACCCTGGGGAGGGTGGGGAGCAAGACAGGGAGTGAGACTAACTGGGGAATGAGGGCAGATGGTTGGCAGGATTGGGACCGTTTAGGGCAGTGATGGGCCACCTTTTGAGCTTAGTGTGTCAAAATTCGTCAAAAAACTGAGCATAATTTGGGTGGTGTGTCACTTTGAGAAAAAACCCATAATTTCAAGATATTTATAGTTTAATAAAAAAGTATAATTGTAATATATAACTGAATTTAATAAACTAAAAGCTAATTATTTAATTTACCTGCTTAGTGACTTCTGTGTTCATCTGTCAGTCAGTTTCTTTTGTTGGTTTTGATATTATTTAACTTGTGTGGGGTGCCATGAACTAAGATAAGTGAGGGGAAGGGGGGATTCTTTAACTAACCTGCCTGTTAGTGACTTTTTTTGTTGCTGAATTTCATTGGCTAAATCTTCAATTGAAGGTTAGTATTTTCAAGCCCAAGCAAGTGCTACTAACTTCATCTGTCAATCTGTTTCCTTTGTTGGTTTTGATATTATTTAATGCTGAGAATAAGGTACATAGAAGGAAAAATTGTGAGTAAAGCCATTGCTATATTTTTCAGGATGAAAAAAGTGTCTGGTACTAGGTTCCAGGCACTCCTGCACTGCATGTGGGCCAGGGCCCGGCCCAGACTTCAGCTGACCCTGCCTGGCCTCACCCCTCCCCAGCCTGCTGGCAGAGCACTGGGAGAGCCTAGGCAGAGCACGACCCAGCTACCTGGAGGGTGCTGCCCGCTGCTCACCCCCTTCCCCCTTCCCCCAGGCCAGCATGTAGAGCAGCCCTCCCACCCTGGCTGGGCCAGGACATAGCCAGGGCCATGGGTGTGGGCATGCTGCTGCCCGGTCAGCTCCTTCCCCAGGAGAGCTGAGCCTGCATGGGGCCGGGTGTCATTGAAAATAGCTACGTGTGTCAGTGCTGACATGCGTATCATAGGTTTGCCATCACAGCTTTAAGGTCCTGAGTAGCAGAAGCAAATTATGGAGCCAAAGGGAGTAGGGTGAGAGGGATGAGGGAGATCAGAAACATAGCCACCTGGATTGAGAAGAGGACAGGCAGGGAACGTCCATAGGAAATAAGGTCAGGAAGCCAGGAGGTCAGTATCAGATCAGCAGTCCTAGAGGTGAGGGCAAGGTTTACAGAGCCCAGAGGTCAGAGCCAAGTTTGCTGAACCAAGATTAGGATCACCAGCCATGATCCATGAAACTTGAGGAAGCCCCAGAGATAAGGCTCTTAGGTTGTGCCATGACAGGGCCAGAGAGACAGGTCACCAGCCAAGAGAAGAGGTTCAGGTACCCATGGCTAGCATCTACCAGGAACTCAGAAAGTTAGAATCAGAAACTGAAGAGGTGTAAACTCTAGGACTGAAGAAACCTAGGAAATTCTAGCCTAGAGCTAAGGTTCTGCCTACTGGAATGGAATAGCTCACCAACCTGGAGGTTAGAGCTATAGGCAGCCCACTCATACTTCCAGTTGCAAAGTGATTTAATCTTTCAGGTAAAATTCTTCACTTTCTAAAATCACTCTCCCAATAATAACTTCCTCATCTGTTATCTCATCCCATCCTTAGAGGTCTCCCATTCAGTAGCCAGGGCAGATATTATTATCCCATTTTACAGATGAAGAAATAGGGGTCCAGAGGAATAAAATGACTTGCCTAGGGTCTCACATGTTGACTAATTTTTTAAAATGTATTTATTTCAAATATTTCTCCATGGTTACATGATTCATAGTTTTTTCCACCCCTGTTCCCTCTTCCCTCCCTGAGCTGATGAGAAGTTCCACTGGGCTACATATCACATATAGACTAATTAATCAATAAATATTCTATGTACCAGTGACTGTGCTAGGCACCACAGATGCTAAGGCAAAAATAAAAACAACTATCTTCAAGTAGCTCACATTCTATTAGGGAGACATATGGCATTTATAACATACAAAGCATATCCAAGGTCATTTTGGTCAGGAGACACTACGGAGAGGGAAAGAATGGAGGAGACAATCAGGAGAAAGACTTCCTGTAAGGAAGGCATGGAGATGGGAGATCACAGGTCACAGATCTGGAAGAGAAAGGGATCTCAGAGGTCATGTAGTCCAACACCCTCCACTTACAGGAGAGGAAACAAAGGCCAGAGATTAAGGGATTTGCCCCCAATCACTCGGGTAGTAAATACCCAATGCAACGGCACATGTGAAGAACAGTGAAAAAGCCAGTTTAGACTGTGTGACAAGAAATTATATATATATATATACATATATATATATATATATATATATATATATATATATATATATATATATATATATATATCGCTCCAGAATTTCCACCCAAGGACATTCAATTCCTAGCCCAGGGTTTGCCGTGCACTAATACCCACAAGGGGTATTATTTCCATCTTAAATCAATTAAATCCAAAGCATTTCCATCTCTTTCTAGATCAAGGTTTCTTTTTTTTTTTTAAAGCCCTCACCTTCCGTCTTGGAATCAATACTGTGTATTGATGTGTATACAAGGCAGAAGAGTGGTCAGGGCTAGGCAATGGGGGGTTAAGTGACTTGCCTAGGGTCACACAGATGGGAAGTGTCTGAGGCCAGGATTTGAATCCAGGATCTCCCATCTCTAGGCCTGGCTCTCCATCCACTGAGCTACCCAACTGCCCCCCAGATCAAGGGTTCTTAATGGTTTTTTCATATTGTCTATCTCTTAGAAGAAGTCTATGAACTCCTCAGGATAATTTTTTAAAATTCATTGAAAGAAATGATCAATGAATGGAAATAAGGTTATAATTTTCTTTCCATCCAAGTTCATAGACTCCTTTAAATTTATCTTTGATCCCTGGGGAAGATCTAGGTCCATCTATGCCCCATCAGCCCCCCTCTAAAGATAGGGGCCAGGCCTATCCCTGAACAGATCCTTTGGCAATCTCCCAAAGTTCATGCCTAATAGCTCTGCCACCAGTTGTCCATGGTCTCCTCTCTATTTGCTTCGCAGGATAATCTTCTTTCACAAAATCTATTGTCCTCTCCCATAAAAGAAGCCTCCCTCGCCATCCTGGCTGGGAGGCAGAGACTATTCTGAACCTGGGAAGCTGTCTGTGATAGAAATAAGCTTGCAAGAACAGCTCCTGTTGTGTGCCCTCCCCAGATAATCAGCCCACAACAACCCCAGGGATTCGGCGGAGGTGAAAGTCACCTCTCTTCCCAAACTCTATACACACACCATCTCCAGCTTTCCATTTTTTCAATGATTCTCTTTTCAGCCATTTTTCTCTTCTTTTTAGTCATTCTCCAAATCAAAATGGATCCTAAACTCCCCTGACCAGTATTGAGGGTTAAGATATTCATAATTTAAGAACTAGCTTTCCCAGGTTGGAAGCTGGCCTCGGACACTGCCTAGCTACGTGACCCTGGGCAAGTCACTTAACCCCAATTGCCTAACCCTTATGGATCTTCTACCTTGGAACTGGTGCTTAGAATCAATTCTAAGACAAGAAGTAAGGGCTAGGGAAAAAAAGACCTATCTTTCAAGTCCCCTCTCCTCTCTGAAGCCCACTGTGGTTACACCTGCCTACAAGTGAGATCTTCATTTAATTCTTCGGTCTTCTATTGCCCCTCTGGGCTGTACCAAAAAGCTCAGAGCCACAGAGCCACACTAGCCTAGTAGCTATCCCTCTTATGCTCCCCCATCTTCTCCTTCCATACCTTTGTAGAGGCTGTCCTGTCTGTCTGAAATGTTCTCTCCGTGCTTTGCCTCTTGGAAGCCCATTTCCCTTCAAGGCTCAGCTCCAACGAGGCACCTCTAACAAAAGGCCTTTCTCAATTCCCCTCCTTTTAAGTGCCCCTCCTCTTACCCAAGCCCTTCCCCTCATTTACATCGTTTAGTACCCAGCACATTGTAGGTATGTTTTTTTAAACCGTACCTTCTGTCTTAGAACTGATGCTAAGCATCAGTTCTAAGACAGAAGAGTGATAAGGGCTAGGCAATGGGGGTAAGTGAGTTGCCCAGGGTCGCCCAGCTAGGAAGTGTCTGATGCCAGATTTGAACCCAGGACCTCCTATCTCCAGTCCTCGGGTTGTATCCACTGAGTCACCTTGCTGCCCTTGTAGGTGTTCAATAAGCTATGGGTTCTATGAGGCAGAATGAGTAGAGTCAGTCAATCAATCATCCCACTGCACATAGTCTGAATATCTTATTCACTGAGATCACATCTCAATTGAATCAATCAACCAGAGGGGTGAACTGGGTAAGGAGGGGAATTCTGTTTGAGTTGGTTGAGGAAATTCATCATGCTCCATGGAACAGGTATAAAACCAGGAAAGTAATTTGGATTTGAGGATTAGAACTATTGGCAAGCCAGGAGAGAGCTGCCTTGGCCACGCCCCTGAGAAGGAGCTGCTGGGGAAGACCAGGGGAAGGAGAAGAACCTTGGCCTTGATCTCAGCTCTCTCTAACCTTGATCTGTAAACTTTGGAGGGCCAGAGGATTTGGACTTTTTCATTGGCATCTCAGTCCCAGCACTGACAAAATGACACTCCCAGGAAAGACGGCTTCAAGATTCTATGAGGAACCCAGTGGACAAGCTAACCAGTGGCTAAGGGCAACATCTCTCCATAGAGGAGAGAAGGGCTTCTAGCAGCTGTGAGTTACTGACTCCGCCATATTATTCTCTAACTTGCACCCACATTCCCCAGGACTCTTTATACTTGTGAGAAAGTATATCACAGGCTTTTAGGGGGATTTGTAATTTTTTTGGAACTCACCATTCTTATTATTCCACTTTAGCAAATGGCCCTGACTAAAAGCTAGTGGCAGACTAATTGATGTCAACTGATGAGCACTGGGGAAAGCACACAGGTGGGGGCTTATACTAGATAATACTAGAAAGACATTCTACCACTTCCCCTGCCCCAACCCCTTAAGGCTGCCCTTAGAACCTTGAGGAGAGGACACAGAAAGAGTTCTCTCAAGACCAAACTTGACAGCATGAATGGAATTAAGAGAGTAAGTCCAGAGCATGGACTACCCAGACGTGGCAGATGACCTCTGCAGAAGTAGAGCGATGAGAAATAAAATGTCGTATGCTGGGATTGGGACCTCTCGGTTTGTATTGACTCAGATTCTTGGATCAGTGTCCGTCTGACTGCTACGTCCAGACCATCCTATCTAGTTATGGTTCCCTGTCTGGCCTGAAGATCTGCGTCTCCCCTTACCCTCCACCTAAAGAGAATGGGATCTTACACCTCAAAACATCTGGAAGAAGATTGGGAATTTGCTTCCCCAAATCAGTTAGATTGAATTCATGGGCCCCTTCCAGAACCCAAGTAGACTCTCCATTCATTAGGAAGCATTGGTGCTTCCCCATCTTAATATTATTAACATCTCGGTTAGCTAAATAGCTTCCTTTCTACCCATCTCCCTTTCTGTCCCCAATGAAAAATGAGGTCAATGAACTAGATGATCTCGAAGGGATCTTTCCATCTACATCCCAGAAATTTCATTTTGGGTTATAATTCTTTTAACTAGATGATCTAGAAGGGATCTTTCCATTCTAAATCCCAGAAATGTCATTTGGGGTTATAATTCTTTTAACTAGATGATCTCGAAGGGATCTTTCCATTCTACATCCCAGAAATTTCATTTTGGGCTATAATTCTTTTAACTAGATGATCTAGAAGGGATCTTTCCATTCTAAATCCCAGAAATGTCATTTGGAGTTATAATTCTTTTAACTAGATGATCTCGAAAGGATCTTTCCATTCTAAATCTTAGAAATTTTATCTGGGGTTATAATTCTTTTAACTAGATGATCTAGAAGGGATCTTTCCATTCTAAATCCCAGAAATGTCATTTTGGGTGATAATTCTTTTAACTAGATGATCTCGAAAGGATCTTTCTATTCTAAATCTTAGAAATTTCATTTGGGGTTGTAATTCTTTTAACTAGATGATCTAGAAAGGATCTTTCCATTCTAAATCCCAGAATGACATTTTGGGTCACCCCAAATGACATTTCTGGGATTTAGAATGGAAAGATCCCTTCTAGATCATCTAGTTCATCCACCTCATGTTCCGAATAAAGACATGGAGCCCTAAAGAGGCAAGGCCACACCGCTAGCAGAGAAAGAACCAGAACAGGGCTCCAGCACCTCCTGACTTCCGATCCATCAATCTTCTCATTAGCCCACGGCATTCTCCATGACCTCAACTCTAGGAGAGAATACCCTTGGGAAATGCCCCAAGAGGGGTCTCTCCCAGGAGCCAGCTGGCCCTTCTTAGAAGCAGCAGGGCATGGTGCCAGTCCCCATGCCACATTAATAGACTTGTATGCCAGCTTCGCTCAAAGGTCGCAGGTTGCCAACCACTTCTTTGACATCCCTGCTGCTTTGGCTCAAGCTCCCCAGAATTCCTTGTAGGACCCCAACCTACCAAATCCTCAGGCAAATAAACGATGCCCGTTCTGTCCGGACACCAGACCTCAGGGTTTATGTGGACATCTCCAAGCCACGAGCTCGCATGGTAGCCAACTGGTGCCCAGAGCCGGTCTGGCTCCCTGTCCCTCTCTCGCACATGCACATTCTAGGCTTGTCTTGAGGCGGACACGGGTCAGTGGTCAGACACGGCTCTGGGGGCCTTTCCCTTCCAGCTGCCATCCTGACCCATTGTCTGCCGCCTGACAACACTCGAACCCCGCCTGTGGCATTTCTCCAGCTCACAAGGCCTTGCCCCTTGACAGGCAGCTGGCTTCCAGCAGTAGTCAGACCCCCACCTCCCGGGGCCTCCCCGGGGAGCTCTGGAGGCCAGAGGCCTTGTCTGCTCCAGCAGCCGGGCACTGCTGACCTGGCGGAGAAGGGGAAGTGGGCCTGTCAGGAGGCTGTCAGGAGGGAAGGCAGAGGGTTGGCTCTACTGACAGGCCAGGGAGCTTCAGCCCTGCCTAGCCAGGACTCCTGGGAGCTGCCACAGGGCAAAAGGCCACATTAGGACCCAACGCATCCCCAGCCAGCCTGAGCCCAGGAATGACTCTCCCTCTCAGGGCTGGCCTTGCTTCTAGGCAGCAGAATTCTTTGATGTGATGGGATTTGAGGGGCTTTTGGCCTGCAACAGACTTGCTGAATGACCTTCGGCAAGTCCCCTTCCTTCTCTCAGCTGGACTTTCCTTCTCTGCTTGCTTAGTGTGGAAGAGTGGAAACAGACCTGCTCTTGGAGTCAGAAGTCTTAAGGACCGCTTATCGGGTATGGCATAGAGTGGCTTCTATTTTGAAAAATATTTATTCATTCATTTAACTGTTTATGTATCCATTCATTCATTTTTAAAATTTTTATTTAATTAATTTATTCATTCATTAAAAAAAAAAAAAACCCTTACCGTTTGTCTTAGTATCAAGTCTAAAACAGAAGAGCACACAAGGGTTAGGCAACTGGGGTTAAGTGACTTGCCCAGGGTCATGCAGCTAAGAAGCATCTTAGGTTTTTTTATTTGAACCCAAGCCCTCCCAACTTTAGTCCTGGCTCTCTATCCACCATGTTACTCATTCATTTATTCTAAAAAAATTTTGAGTTTCAAATTCTCTCCCTCTGGGAAGCAATATAATATTGTACACAGGAAGTCATGCAAAACAGATGTCCACATTTGAGAATGGCTTCTTTGGGGGGCTACAGGTTTGCCTAGGTGACCCCTGAAATCTTAGCAAAATCAGAGAGTTTGTGATTCTGTGGTGTTGCACCTTTGACTCATGCCCTAGCTCTGACCCTTACTAGCTGTTGTGAAAGCAATAGGCAACCTTACTGAGACTGAGTTCCTTTTCCTGTAAAATATGAGTAATAGAAGTAATAATCCTTGCACTCCCTGCCCCTAGAATGGTTTCAAGGGAAACAAACCTTTGTTAAGCACCTACTATGTGCAAGGCACTGTTCTTCGGCCATGCCCAACTCTTCATGATCTCATTTGGAGTTTTCTTGGCAGAGATACTGGAGTGGCTGGCCATTTCCTTCTCCAGTCCATTTTACGGAGCAGAAAACTGAGGCAGAGTTAAGTAATGTGCCCAGGGCTACACAGCTGGTAAGTGTGTGAGGCCAGATTTAAACTCAGGGTGAGGGGTCTTTTTGATTCCTGGGCTGGCACTCTATCTACTGTGCCACCTAGCTGCCCCAAAAGCACTGTACTAAATGTTTTACAAATTGTATTCAATTTGAGCCTCCCAACACCCCTGAGAGAAAGGTTCTATCATTATTCTACTTCACAACTAAGGAAGCTGAGGCAGATGGAAGTGAAATGACTTACCCAAGGCCACATGGCCAGAGATGGGATTGGAACCCAGGTTTTCCTGACTCCAGGCTCAGCGCTCTACCCACTGCGCCACATAGCTGCCTCCATAAGACTAGAAAAGGGCAGAAGTCAGACTCTAGAATATATGCACATTGGAGACTTCTATTGGAGGGGCTGTGGGGGGACAGGCACTCTCTCATACAGTTGTCAAAACTGTGAACTGGCCCAACTGTTCTGTAAAACAATCTGTAATTACGAGGGGAATGTGACTAAAGCATTCACACTATTTAACCCAATAAGCCCTCCACCTGGCAGAGTTCCCCAGGAGGCCAAAGGCAGAAAGAAAGGTCCCATAGACACCAAACTAGCTGCTGGTCACAGCAGCCTTTTCTGTGGTACCAAAGACCCAGGAATGAAGGGGTTGGGGCTGGCTGGGCATACTGCAGCACTGGAATGGGATGAAATATTGTGCAGTGACAGGGACAAATGTGAAAAATTAAGGGAAACAGGAGAAAGGTGCAATGAATGCTACTGAGAAGAATGAGCAGGAGGAAAAGAACAAATAGAGGAAATAAAGAAAAGGGGGGGAAACCCACTGTTGGACAGCTCCCTTCCAACTGCTAACTTCCTGCTTGGGGGGAGGGGACAGCCTGAGACCAGTGAACAACTTGAGCACAGTAGCTTTGAGCTCAATACAGGGAAAGTCAGACTGGTATAGTCCAGAGGAAGAAGAGAAGGAAGGAAAGAGGGAAGGAAGGAATGAAGGAAGGAAGGAGAGAAGAAAGAAAAAGAGAGGAAGGAAGAGAAAGAAAAGAAGGAAGGAATGAAGGAACGAAAGGAGAAAAGAAAGAAAGAGAAAGAAATAGAGATAAAGGAAGGAAGGAAGGAAGGAAGGAAGGAAGGAAGGAAGGAAGGAAGGAAGGAAGGAAGGAAGGAAGGAAGGGAGGGAGGGAGGGAGGGAGGGAAGGAAGGAAGGAAGGAAGGAAGGAAGGAAGGAAGGAAGGAAGGAAGGAAGGAAGGAAGGAAGGAAGGAAGGAAGGAAGGAAGGAAGGAAGGAAGGAAGGAAGGAAGGAATAAACAAAGATCGTTGGCTTGCAGAGCCTGCAAGACCAGGTCAAAATCTCCAAGTCATCAAATGAGGGGAATTTCAGGCACTATAACCCCTGAGATACAGTGATGTTTTGTGATCAGAGAGCCCTTCTCTGTGCTCTATTTTAATGTGTTCTACACGGATATGGTGATCATAACACCTGAACTGCAGATCAGGACTCCTGGGCTGACAAAAGATACATTTTTTCCCCCCAAATCTCTTTAAAAAGTCCACTTCCTATCCATGAAATCAGAACTGTCTCCTACAGATGGACAGCCACCTACTTCTCCTAGCCTTGAAATCTTGTCCTGATTCTTGCTCTCTCTACCCTTGTGCACCACCACTTGGACTCAGCCATTGCCAATCCCTGGCGTGGAAAGGGAGCTGTCCAGCACTGAGGTTCAAGTAGAAGATCCAGGGAGCTCAGCTTAGACTCAAAAGCTCTGACTCAAAAAAAAGATGCCATAGCCTCTGTGTGGAGTGAATCAAATGATGAAAGTCACCTTTTGGCAAGTCATGACATCAGAGCCTAAGAGCTTGGAGGTACCTTAGAGATCGCCTAGAGATTCCTTCAATTAATCTGTCTTTCAGTTCTTACTCATGCCTTTTCTGTTTGATATCCCAATTGTTTCCTCCTATCTATCTATCTATCTATCTATCTATCTATCTATCTATCTATCTATCTATCTATCTATCTATCTGTCTGTCTGTCTGTCTGTCTGTCTGTCTGTATGTATGTATGTCTGTCTGTCTGTCTGTATGTCTGTCTATCTATCATATTCCATATGAGTCCTCCAAAAAAAAGTTAGAAAAAATCAACAGAGCAACTATGTCCAATCACTTAGTTCTCATCCTCAATGCCGAGGGGCAAGAAATGTGTTTCATCATTTGTTCACTGGCCCCAAGAGTGGACATCGCAATTTATCAGAGTTCAGCTGCCTTTAAACATGGTACCCACAATTTACAGATGAGGAATCTGAGATCCAGAGAGGCTAAGGGGCTTGCCCAAAGGCACATAGCTGGTGAGCAAGAGAGGCAAGATTCTGAGTCAGTACTTGGATCTCTCTTCCATTTAGATACCTAGTCCCTTGGATTCCTGCCTGAACATGAGCCCAGACACAACCACATTCACTTCGAGACAGGCTTAGAAAAGGGCTTTCCTCATCCTAATCCTGTGAAGGAGGTCATGCTGGTACTACTTTGTGCTGGAATGCGCTCCCTCCCTAGCTCATCCCCACAAAAGTCTTCTTTTTCCTGTAGATCAAACACTATTTTCTACATGAAACCTTTCCAGATTTCTCAAATGCAGGTGCCTCCAGATCAAATGGCAAGGAGCTGGTTGGGAAGGATCCCTGGGTAGGAGGAGAAGCATGGTCTGGTCTAGGGTCTGCAGGTTATGTGGTTTTATGTGGTTCACTCACCAATGTAGCCAGTTAAGCCCTGGGGCAGGAGTTCCAAAGTCAAGTGGATTCAGTGCCCATAGGATGGCCTCTCGAGGACTCTCTGGTATGCCCTTTGATTGGGTTCTCTTTTGTTCTCCCCCTCAGGCCTCCCTCCCTTCCCCCTCCTCTAGCAGCTGAATGCCTGCTGATGAGAACTAGTCCTGTGGCTTCTTGCATCCCTCTGGTTGTTTCAGGCTCCTCACGCCTGTAACTGGCATCACCAAAGCCGATTCCCCCCACCCCAGGCTGTCCTGTCAGCTCCATGCCCCCCCCCCCCCCATGCACATGCACAGACACTGGGTTCTCCCTGACCTTCTTTCTCCATCCCTGCTCAGTTTCTGGGGCCCATCAAGGAGGGCTTCCCTGAGCTGTCGCTCCCCTCTAGGCTTCTGCTAAAGCTGGGAAGCAGCAGAGGATGATGGGGGATAGGGCCAGGAGGAGGGCTGGGACAGCATCTGCTGCTGCTCACAGGGGAGACAGACCCACCCACGAGAGGGAAGTTCCATTCCCTTACTGGGGCGGGGATGGATGTATTTCTCCCGGACTTTGGTGCTGGCAGATCCATGTTCTCATCTCCTTGGGCCTTCTCACCGCCATCCTCACCTCACTCCCCCGTCGTAGATCTGGGCCTCAAATACCTTCCAGATACAGACTAGCCCTCAACCCATCCATTGATTGCTCCTCATTCTTGCTGCATAGCCGGTCCTCCTCCCTTTCCAGGCATATGTCCTTGGCAATGTCTGTTATGGACTTGCCCAGCACAAGTCACTGTATTAACGGGCAGCATTTGCTTCCTGTCTTTTGAGATGAAAGTTGCCTTGAGGCAATTGGGTAATGCACTGGATAAAGCACTGAGCCCGGAGTCAGGAAGACATGAGTTCAAATCCAACTGTGGACATTTGATAGCTCTGTGGCCCTGGGCAAATCACTACACCCCCATTTACCTCAGTGTCTTTATCTGTAAAATAGGGATGATAATGCTAGCACTTACCTCACAGGAATGTTGTATCAAATGAGAGAATTATAAAGCACTTAGCATAGTGCCTGGCACATAGTAGGTGCTATATATATATAAACATATAATTATAATATATAATTAATACATCAATATTAATATATACTATTATTAATTATATCAATATATAATTAATATATTATATATTATACATATATTTCATATTATATATGATATAACAATAAATATACATTAAACCATAAACAATATAGAAATAATATATAAAATATAATCATATTAAATTAAACATATTAAATATATAAATATGTTAAGTTAAATGTATAACATATGTAATTATACATTAACTATATCTATATTGAATATGTATTAAAATTTTTCCCTTTTTGTCATGCAAAACACACTTCTATATTGGTCATTGTTGTAAAGGCAAAGTCCAAAACCCCAAAACAAAACCCCAAATACACCGATGTGAAAGACGACTCCAACAATTCTTTCTCCGCTGGATAGCCTTCCCCATCATGTCTTTCAGGATTATCCCAGATCAGTGCATTGCTGAGAGTAGCCACATTTTCACAGTTGATCATCGTACACTATTGCTGCTACTGTGCCCAATGCTCTCCCGGTTCTGCTTATTTCACTCTGCATCAGTTCATGGAGAACTTTCCAGCCTTTTCTGAACTCATCCTGCTCATCATTCCTAACAGCCCAATAGGGTTCCATCACCAACATGCACTGCCTGTCCAGCCATTCCCCAATGGATGGATGTCGCCTCACTTTCCAATTCTTTGCCAAAGCAGGTGTAATCTACAAGTTGGTGATGATGATGATGGTGATGGTGGGGGAACCCGTGATACACCGCCCTGTCTTTATTGTATATTTATTGTATTGTTACTCCCACCAGGGAGGAAAAGGCAGCTGGTTTGGGGGGCAGAAAGGCAATAACTATTGCTGAGATCCCTAACGGCGTACCAGCCTCTCTCCTACTCTGAGACACTCTAAGAACGGCAGATAAAGGCAGGAAATCCCAGATCTCTGGGCTGGAGGAAGGAGGGAGACCGCAAGGAGGGTGCCAATAGGACTTCATTGTGCTATAGCAGCAGAGCTCTAGGGAATCTGATAAGCCGGGGGGAGCTTGCCCTGAGGGTCCACGTATGGCACTGTGTGTTGTGTGGGTACCTGGAGAAAGTCATGCCCGTTTGGTCCAGGTTACAAGCCGCCTGCGGCTTCAGACACAAACACCAAAGGTCTGGATGGCGATGACTATGTCACAAGGTCGCTGGCAGCTGCGCTTTGACAACACCTTCTGAGCTCCCCTCTATTCTCTCCAGTGGGCTTGTGTCAGGAGGTCAGCCAGCCTTGGGCATTCTGAGGCTCAGAGATCACAGAGCCCAGAGCAGGAAAGGACCTCAGAGGCTCTCCGCACTGGATCAAGAATGCCCATGGCAACATCCTGACCAGGGGTCCCCCAGCCACTTTATGGGACCTCTACAGGTCTATGGTAGACGTATAAGGGGTTTTCCTGTGAACATTACTCTGTTGCTAAAGAGGGATGGTGGCATGCATCGATCACTCAGCAGAAAGAGGCGAGGCTATGGGAATGGGAAAACCCATGTCGGGCAATTGTTCTGGTTCCAGGAGTCCATGGGAAGGCCACACCAGCTTCGAAACAGAAAAGAAGAGAAAGTTCAGGCGAGGTGTCCTGTAACCCAGTATAGTGTGCCAGGAAGTTCTTTGCTCTGGAACTTGGGTTCAAATACTGCCTCTGACACATATTATCTATAGGATCTTGGAAAAAGTTTCTCCCCTCTTTCAAATGGGAGATGGGGAGTAAACTAGATGCCCTCCATTATTCTACATCTTAGTTATACATCTGTGATTCTAGGCAAGAGAATGGACCATACATTTCTTCTTTTTCAAGATGGCGGGGCCTTGTGGAAAGAACAGGCCAGAGTCAGATAGCTAGGGCAGAGGACTCAGTCCAATGATTGTTAAGTATCTGTACCAACTTAGTGATTGTAAAGAGAGGGGGTGGGGTTGTGTTTTGGGGGGGCATTTGCACAGCTTTGAGTGAATGGTCACCCTTGCTTGTCCACTGTCCTTTCATTGGCCTTTTTCCTTTCTCTTAGTTAGCATTGTGAATGAGCATTGGCATCTAAGTGGCAGACCTGGAGTCGGAAAGAATCATTTTTCTGAGTTCAAATCTGGCCTCAGATGCCTACCAACTATATGGCCCTGGGCCATATAACCCTATTTAACCCTATTTGCCTCCATTTTCTCATCTGTAAAATGAGCTGGAGAAGGGAAAGGTAAACCATTCTGGCATCTTTGCCAAGAAAACCTCAAATGGGCTCATGAAGAGGTAAATACAACTGAAAAATGGCTGAATAACCTACAAAAATGAGTAAGAACTTGACTTTGAAGGCTTGTAGGTTTACCCTAGTGGTTGAGAAAGTCTGGGAATTCTTAGAACTCGAGAATTCTCATCACAGTGAAGGCTAGCATGAGTAAGACCTTATTGATTGTTTGTGTTTCTGGGTCTGAGAGGGCTTGGGAAAAGTGGGTTAGCCTGGGACTCCCCTGGAAAGAGAGGAGAGAAGAGCAGTCCCAACTTGGGAGGTTTGAAGCAGAAAGCTTAGTATTGGATAAAACCATTTTCATTTAGGGCCAAGTAGGAGCAGCACTCTTGAGTGTAACTGGCGTGTGTGTGTGTGTGTGTGTGTGTGTGTGTGTGTGTGTGTGTGTGTGTGTGTGTGCTTGCACTTCATAGAATAGATGAGTGAGCCTATAAGGGCAAGTTGGAGGGGGCTGGAGTCCCCCAAAATGAATCAATTGCTTTCCTACCCAGTTGGCATCACTTTCATCTTTCTGTTTCATTTCTAAATTTTTATTTTTCTGTCCCCTTACAAAAAGAATCGAACATCAGGGGCTGGGGGGTGAGGGGAAAGTACTTCTGTGGGCTGCAGTGTGGGGTCCCAGAAAAAGAAAGGAAAGAGGGAGTAAGACCCCAAGGATGGTTTTGATAACAAATTTCTTTCTGCTTGAATTTGTAATCTCTGCAACATAGTAAATGCTTAACAAATGTTTGTTGACCTGACTTGACTTTGTGGTTGCAATCTGGGGTCAGGGTGTAGCAGGTCAGTGAAGTTGGGGAGCCAAGCATCTCAGAGACAAAGGATTACGTTACTCCCTCCCTGCTCCATAAAGTTTAGGACCAACTTTATAATTTTTTCTCTTCATTTTTTATGTTTGCTTTCTACTTTAGTAACAATTCTAAGACAGAAGGACATGAGCTAGGCAAACAGGGTTAAGTGACTTGCCCAAGGTCATTTAGCTAGGAAATGTTTGTGGTTGGATTTGAACCTAGGCCCTCCTATATCCAGACCTGGTGCTCTATCCACAAGCTGTCCCCACAATCAACTTTAAAGTTTTCTAGCATTTAAAACTCTCAAGTCTTTTCTATATTTCCAGTCTTATATTTTTATTCCTCTTCAGGCACACTAATGATCCATTGGTTTACTGGTTGCTCATTTCCTACATGTGACAGTCTGTCTCCTGCCTTCGAACCTTTGTCCTGGGAAGTCTTCACCTCAAGTGCTTCCCTGGTCTGGTCCATCATCCCCTGAGCTGTCAATTGATCTTCCTAAAGCTTGCTTGGTCATATCACACCCTTTCCTGCTGATTCAACCATCTCCACTGGCTCCCTGTCACCTCCAGGAACAAAATCCTGTTTGGCTTTTAGAGCCTCTCCAGCCTGGCTCCTTCCTACTTTTCCAATCATTTCACACCTTACAATCTCCTGCCCACAATGTACTCTTCCGGACAGTTTCACTGGCCTCTCAGTGCTCCTCAAACCAGATGCTCCATCTTCTGGGATCAAAGCATTTCCCTTGGCTGTTCCCCAGGCCTGGAACTCTCTTCTTTCTTATCTTCACCTCCTGGCTGCCCTGGTTTGCTTCAAGTCTCAGCTCAAATCCCACCTTCAGCAAAGAGTCTTTCCTGATCCCTCTGTTGGTTATCTCCAATTGCTCATACATGGCTTGCTGTTTGCATGTTCTGTCCTCCCCCATCCCTGTAGATAGGGAGCTCCTCAGTAGCAGGTTCTTCATTTTACACCAGCACTTAGCATCTTACCTGGCACATAGTAGGTGCTTAAGGAATGCTTGTTGACTTATCGGATATGCCACGTCCCCCAGCCTGCAATACTCTTCCTCTCCACCTATGCCTCCTAGTTTCCTTCAAGCTTCAATTCAAATTCCTTCCTTCCTTCCTTCCTTCCTTCCTTCCTTCCTTCCTTCCTTCCTTCCTTCCTTCCTTCCTTCCTTCCTTCCTTCCTTCCTTCCTTCCTTCCTTCCTTCCTTCCTTCCTTCCTTCCTTCCTTCCTTCCTCCTTCCTTCCTTCCTTCCTTTCTTCT
>NC_077230.1:385214836-385264802 GCF_027887165.1 Monodelphis domestica | reverse complement strand
TTTCACCTCACACCTAGCAGATTGGCTAACATGACAGCTATGGAAAGTAATGAATGCTGGAGGGGATGTGGCAAAGTGGGTACATTAATTCATTGCTGGTGAGTTGTGAATTGATCCAACCATTCTGGAGGGCAATTTGGAACTATGCCCAAAGGGCAATAAAAGAATGTCTACCCTTTGATCCAGCCATAGCACTGCTGGGTTTGTACCCCAAAGAGATAATAAGGAAAAAAGACATGTACAAGAATATTCATAGCTGTGCTCTTTGTGGTGGCCAAAAATTGGAAAACGAGGGACCAAGGGATGCCCTTCAATTGGGGAATGGCTGAACAAATTGTGGTATATGTTGGTGATGGAATACTATTGTGCTAAAAGGAATAATAAAGTGGAGGAATTCCATGGAGACTAGAACAACCTCCAGGAAGTGATGCAGAGCGAAAGGAGCAGAACCAGGAAAACATTATACACAGAGACTGATACATTGTGGTACAATCGAAGGTGATGGACTTCTCCATTAGTATCAATGCAATTTCCCTGAACAATCTGCAGGGATCTAAAAAAAAATACTACCCACAAGCAGAGGATAAACTGTGGGAGTAAAAACACCGATGAAAAGCAACTGCTTGACTACAGGGTTGGAGGAGATAAGACTGAGGAGAGACTCTAAATGAACACTATAATGCAAATTCCAACAACAGAGAAATGGGTTCGAGTCAAGAACACATGTGATAACCAGTGGAATCATGCGTCGGCTATGGGAGAGGGAAAGGCGGGGGGGGGGGGGGGGGAGGAAAAGAAAATGATCTTTGTTTCCAGTGAATAATGTATGAAAACGACCAAATAAAATAATGTTAAAAAAATAAAAACCTGGGGAGGCAGGGGTGATTATTAGCATTCCTATTTTACAGATGGAGAAACTGAGCCAATCAGTGGTCAAATGATTTGCCCAGGTCATATAGTATGGAAGGGCCTGAGGACACATTAAACTCAGGTCTTCTTGACTTCATGACCAATTCTTTGGGCACTATGGCACCACTTGGCTGCCTAGAGGTGGCACAGTGGATAGAGTTCAAATGTAGCCTCAGATACTTATTAGCTGTGTGATCCCGAGGAAATCACTTCATTTTGTTTGCCTCAGTTTCTTCATCTGTAAAATGAGCTGGGAAGGGAAATGGAGAACCACTTCAGTATCCCTGCCAAGAAAAACCCAGATAGGTCACAAAGAGTTGGATATAGCCTAAATGACTAAACTACAACAACAAATTGAGAATGGAAAGTAGACCAATTTGGTTATATGAAAGTGACATGGAGGGCAAGTAATGTGAGAACAGACTGGAAAGATAATTTGAAGGAGACTGTGAAGAACTTTAAATGCCAAGCAGAGGAGCTTATATTTTAGAGGCAATGGAGAGCCATGGAAGATTCTCAAGCAGGGGAATTGACACAGATCTGTCTTGTGTTTCAGGAATATCAATATAGTATCTTTGTGCAAGATAGATTAGTGTGGAAAGAGACTTGAAGTGGGAGTACAATTAGAAGGCTAGTATTGCAGTAGTCAAGGCAAAAGGTAATAAGAGGCTGACTAATGGTGGGTGACTCTATAAGTAGTGACTAGGAGAAGGATCAAGAAAAGGAACCTTAAGAGATCATTGACAATAAAATTAATCTGAAAGAACAAAAGGTCAAGAAAATCAAAGGAAATTATGAAAAAAAATATGAAGGAAGGAGGCCCAGTCATACCAGATCTCAAACTATACTGTACAGTAGTGATCATTAAAAAGATCTGGTACTGGCTAAAATAGAGTAGTGGATCAAAGGAATAGGCTAGATAATCAATATGCAGAAGTTTATGATCATTCTAATCTAGTGTTTGATAAACCAAAAGATCCAAGGTATTAGTGTAAGAACTTACTATTTGATAAAAACTGCTCAGGAAAATTGGAAAACAATATGTCAGAAACCAGGCACAGATCAACATTTCATACTATATATCAATATGAAATAAAAATGGATGCTTGATTTAGAAATAAAGTGTTATAACATAAATAAATTAGGAGAACACAGAAAAGTTAACTATCAGACTTATAGATAAGGGAAGAATTTATATCTAAACAAGACATAGAGGACATAATGAAAAATTAAATGAATAACTTTGATTACATTAAATTTAAAAGGTTTTATATAAACAAAACCAATGCAACCAAGATTAGAAAGGAAACAATAAATCTGGAAAAATGTTTATAAGCAAGTGTTTCTGACAAAGGCTTCATTTCTCAAATATAAAGAGAAATGAATCCAATGTATTAGAATAAAAAACATCCCCCAGTTGATAAATGTCAAAAGATGTGAACAGTCAGTCCTCAGATAAAGAAATGAAAATCATCTATAGTCAGAGAAAATGCTCTAATTCACTCTTGATTAGGGGAAATACACATTAAAATGACTCTGAGATACTACCTCACACCTATCAGATTGGCTAATATGACAGAAAAGGAAAACTATAAATATTGAAGGAGATGTGGGAAAATTGGGATGTTAATATACTAAGTGGAACTGTGAACTGATATAACCATTTTATAGAGCCATATGGAACCATGGCCAAAGGATCATAAAACTATATGTACCCTTTGACACAGCAATACCACTACCGGTATAACATTTAAATTAGTTTCTCTACTAAAAGTATTATATTTTATGAGGTTTATTAAATATTATTAGAAATCAAGGATAAAGAAATACAAAATAAGAAAAACATGTGCCTAGGGCACATTAGCCCATTCACAACCTACTCACTACATCTTGTCTGCCAGGTAGAGAGCCAAGTGTGCTTAGAAGCAGAAGAAGAGAGGCTCTTGGGAGGCAGAGAGCCCTTTAAATACTAAATTGTGTCCTCACACTCAGGTGAGGACTCAGGTGAGATTATAGGGAATTCTGGGAAGTACCAAGGACTTCTGGGGATTGAAGTCAGGGGTTCAAATCTCCATTTTTACACTGGGTCAGTATCCCCCAAAAAGGTCATCCTTGTTTCACTCCTGATCTTATTGGGAAGGCTTCTCACTTATCCCCATTGCAGATGATATGGCAAGAACAAGGATGGCAACAACTTCTGAACAAGAAGTAATGGAATGCTATTGCTCCATAAGAAAAATGAGGGATGGGATTGTTATCGGCTCTGGAAGGATACCCTTTGGGGTTCGGGAAGGATACCTTTTGCAAGCATGCAATGACTCCAAAACTTAGCTTAAAAACAAAAAAGAGATTTATTAATTTAGAAAGTAATGTTGAGAGTGGCCAGGAGGATAGCAAGGTGGAACAGCAAGATGGGGAGCAGCTCTTTGGGAGGACAGCATGAAAGGAAAGGCTGTTCCCCCCGATGACATCAGTTCTGGGGATTTTATACATTCTTCACAACAGTTAGTCACTCAGGCATGAGGTGGGGTGATCATACTGGGGTCTGCCTGGGGACATAAAGATTCCTTAGTTTTAGGGAACAAACAGATGTCTGATAGGATCAAGGTGTGGCGTGAAGGTGCATCTTTCTGTCCATCTAGAGGACAATCAAAGGAAGATGGTCATCTCAGGACCCTAGAGGGGTCATTGGGTGTTTTTAGGCTCAGAGTCAGGAGGAGGCAAAACCAGGGAGTTTCCGTGATAATAGTTCGCCTGGGTTTCTGGAGTACAGTGCCCATGTCAGGATGAGTTCAGAAAAAAGAGGAAAAGATTTAGATGAATCGATGCAAAGTGAAGTGATCAGAATCAGGAGAACAGTGTATACAGTAACAGAAATATTGTATGATTATCTCCTGTGAAGGACTAAACTATTATCAGCAAGGCAAGGTTTCAAGATAACCCCAAAGGATTCATAAAAAATGCTGTCTGCAGCCAAAGAAGAAATCTTTGGAGTCTGATTTCAGATCAAAGCATGCCATCTTCCACTATATTTTCTTCATGAGATTTCTATTGTATGTATGATATATATCTTCTGTCCCTGCATAAGGAATATGGAAATATGTATCACATGAAAGCACTAGTGTGACCCATATCAGACTACTTACCATCTCAGGGAGGTGGGAAGCAGGGAAAGAGAAGGAGGAGAAGCAGATCTGAATTGTTAAATGTCAGAAAACAATTGTCAAAAATTGTTTCTACATGTAATTTTTAAGAGTTAAATTTAAAGAGATCATCATACCTAAAAATTAAAAAGGTTTTGCACAAGTAAAACCAATGCAGTCAAAATTAAAAGTAGAACGTGGAAAGAAAAGAGTTTCTATCAGGTTCCTCTGATAAAGGCTTCATTTCTCAAAGATATAGATAACTGAGCCAAACCGATAAAAATAGAAGCTATTCCTCAGTTGATAGTTCATCAAAGAACATTGGTAGGCAATTTTCAGAGAAAAAAAATCAAAGTTATCAGAAATTATATGAAAAATGCTCTAAGTCACTATTAATTAGAGAAATGTAAATTAAAACAAGCCTCAGGTACCACCCCAAGTCCATTAGATTAGTTAACATGACAGAAAAAGAAAATGCTAGAGGATGTGTGAGAAAATAGGGACAACTAATGCACTGTTGGTGGAGCTGTGAACTTATCCAACCACTCTGGAGAATAATTTGGAACTCTACCCAAAGAGCTCTAAAAACTGGATACCATTTGACCCAGCAATATCAATCCTAGGTTGTTATCTCAAAGAGATCGGAGGGAAAGTAAAAGGACTCATATGTACAAAGCTATTTGTAGAAGCTCTTATTGTGGTGGCAGAGTTGGAAACTGAGGTAATACCCATGAATTAGAAAATGGCAGAAGTATGTGAATGTGACAGAATACAATTGTGCTATAAAAAATGATGAAGGGAATGTTTCAGAAAACCCTGGGAAGACTTAAACTGATGCAAAGGAAAATGAGCAGAACCAAGAAAACAATCGGCACAGCAACAGCAGTGTTATAATGAAAATCAGCTCTGATAGACTTGGGGCTCTGATCAATACAGTGATCCACCACAACTCCAACGGCCACCTGATAAAGATGAGCTGATAAAACATATTTTTATTTCCTTTGTTTTTCAGACATGGCTAGTGCAGAAATGTGTTTTGTATAACTTCATACATACAATGAAAATCACACTTCTTGTCTACTCTCCTGGGTAGGGGAGACAAGTTCTTTTGTTCCTTGGAGTGAGGGGCTGGTGACCAGGGCGTCTTGACTCTGTGCAGTCTTGGAAAGCAGCTCTGTTGTCGTATTAGTAGCGCTAACCCCTTTTCCCTTGATTAAAGAGTGATTTTTGACTATTTAATAGTTCTGTGTTTTTTCTAGTTGACATCAGATAAAAAGTTTTTTTTGATTCTTAAAATGGATGGTAAGGGTTTTTTTTTTTTTTAATTAAACTAAATTCCCCCCCCACCCCATTAAAACCCTTACCTTCCATCTTAGAATCAATACTATGTATTGGTTCCAAGGCAAAAGAGTAATAAGGGCTGGGCAATGAGGATTAAGTGACTTGCCCAGGGTCACCCAGCTAGGAAGTATCTGAGAGCAAATTTGAACTCAGGATCCAGCTGGGTGACTCAGTGGATTGAGAGCCAGACTTGGGGGTGGGGGTGGGGCAGTTGTACTGCCCCCTTAAATTAAATTATTTAAAACATCATTTAGTCCAACTCATATGACAGGAGAAGAAGCTGAGGTCCAGTGAGAGGAAGTGATCTTTGGGGATTACAAGATTCAAACCCAGGTCTGTAACTTCAAATGCTAGCATCCCTTCCTATTCCTCTCCAATGAACTCGCTCCTAACATCAGCCCCCATTTCTAGAGTGCTTTCCAAGTTAGGCAAACCAATGGGCTCGCTGCCACCCCTAACCCTATTTTACAGATGAGGAAAATGAGGCTTCAAGAGACCACGTGATTCCTCCAGGATCTCCTCCAGGCGCAAAGTCACACTCTTAAGATTCTGGGAGGAAACCCACGGAAATATGGCCCTGGGGGAGATCAGGCCTGAGCGCTCTCATTTCAGGCCGGGATTCAGCTCCCTCACCCTCTTCCAGCACCGGGTGGGGTGAGGGGGATGAAGAGCGGGGGTGGGGGTGGGGGGACAGCAGGGACTTCCCCAGCGGCTGTCACCCGTTTACAATCCGGCTATCATCAGTTCCCAGGCAGCAATCTGGGGGCCCTGGCCCCCTCTCCTGCCCCCCCTCCCCTCTGCGGCTTTAATGAAAATCAGACACTGCCTTAAAGAGCTACTTAGCATTTCAATACGTTTAATATCCTCGGCGATAAGGGGACGAAGCCTATTAGCACACAGCCATTCTTAAACTCTCCCCCCCTCCCCCAGCCTTGGACTCCGGCACCCCCAAGCCCATCCCCCCACGCCCCTCTCCCAGCAGCCCCCGTGAGGCTGACTGATGATAAGGTTATTTTATTATTTTTTTTCTTTAAAAAAAAAAAAAAAGAGACCCAAGGATATTAACGCATTGCTTTTCCTGATAATGAGGTGGCAGCGGGGCCGGCTGGGCTGCCCTCCTTAGCACTGACCTGAATCCATCACTTCCACCAGCCCAGCTCCTGCCTGGAAGGAAAGGGGAGGCCCTGATGGCCATCCCCAGGGAGGAAGGGGCCCTCCTACTGCTGGGGACCTGGAGAATCTCGACCGGGAGAAGAGAGGCAATTTCTGGGGGGTTGAAATAGCCCTTTCTGGACAACAAACATGGCGGGCGGCAGGGGCAGCAAGAGAGAGAGGAGTGTATTTCTTCCTTTCCCCCTCTTTGGGAGTCACCCCTGAGCTGGGACGGGGAGGGACCTCAGGAGTTCTCCAGGCCACCTCCTCCATCCCTCATTTTAGAGAGGAGATCTCCGAGGCGGCCGAGGTCAACTACGTAGTAAGTGTCAGGTGGGATTCGAACCTGTATCTTAATACTTCAGAGTTGGTGCTTTTGCCCACAGCTAGGGGGCAGCTGCTATTGAAGCTAAAGGGACTTCAAGAGGGAGTGGTTTGGAGAAGGAAAGAGGAAAGGAATAAGGTACCCACTGTGTGCTCAGCACTTTGCTATCCCAATTGATTCTCCCAATGAGATGCTATCATCTCCATTTTGTAGATGAGGCAACTGAGGTTAAGTGATTTGCCCAGAATTACACAACTAACTCATTGGGGGAACTGAAGTCCAGATTTTGCTGTTCCCCAAACCCAATAGCCTCCCTTTCATCTTGGTGTCTGTGCAAGCCAGGAACGCCTGCCTCCTCCCGGGTCTCCTGCTCATAAATTTCATGACTTTCTTCAAAGCTCAGATCCAGTATCAGCTCCCAACATTCCTCACTGGCCCCCAGCAGCTGGCGCCCACCCCAGAATCTGCTAGCTACTTTGTAGAGCTTTTGTACTGATAGGTATGTGCATAGTGGGTGTTCTGTCCCCCGAACTGTGCTACAGAAGCCCCTTGAAAGCAGGGATTCTTTCCTTTTGGTCTTGGGGTCTCCAGAGCAGAGCCTGCACAGGGACCCCTAAGAGTGGGTGCTTAGCAAATGTTAGCTAATCGATTACCTTACTGATTAGTTGACTCCAAGTCCAGCACTCTTTTTGTTACACTATAGGACAGAGCCCCCCAAGGGTCCTGTCTCTGACAGGGGTTGAAGGAACAAGAGGAAAATCCCCTAAGACAGCAGCTCAGGCTCCCCAGGTGGCCTGCTTCTCTCTCCTTCCTAAGAGTATAATTCCCTGAGCCCCATCTCTCTCACTCATCTTTTAAGGCTCTGTCCCAGCAATGTTCTCTAGTCTAAATGCTAAAATTCAGAATCAGGACTATAGAAATCTGGGTTCTAAGTACTACCTTGCTGAGTGACCATGGGCAAGGCCCTTCTGGGTCTCTGTTTCTTCCTCTGTAAAACAAGGGTGTTGGATTAGATGATTTCCAAGGGCCCCATCTACCTCCAGCACTATATTCTAAGGATCCCCCACCAGCCCTGATGTCCTGTATTCTAAGAGCCTCTAGCTCTAACATTCTGGGTTCTAAGGGTCTCCCCAGCTCTGACACTCTGGGTTCTAAGGACCATCTTAGCTTTGACACTCTGAGTTCTAAGGTTCCTCCTAGCTCTGACACTCTGGATTCTAAGGATTCTCCCAGGTTGGGACATTCTGGGTTCTAAGGTTTCTTCTGGCTCTAATAGTCTTGGTTCTAAAGTTCCTCCTAGCTCTGACACTCTGGGTTCTAAGGACCTTCTTAGCTCTGACACTCTGAGTTCTAAGGTTCCTCCTAGCTCTGACACTCTGGATTCTAAGGATTCTCCCAGGTTGGGACATTCTGGGTTCTAAGGTTTCTTCTGGCTCTAATAGTCTTGGTTCTAAAGTTCCTCCTAGCTCTGACACTCTGGGTTCTAAGGACCCTCTTAGCTCTAACACTCTGAGTTCTAAAGTTCCTCCTAGCTCTGACACTCTGGGTTCTAAGGACCCTCTTAGCTCTAACACTCTGAGTTCTAAGGTTCCTCCTAGCTCTGACACTCTGGGTTCTAAGGATTCTCCCAGGTCAGGACATTCTGGGTTCTAAGGTTTCTTCTGGCTCTAATAGTCTGGGTTCCAAGGTTCCTTCTAGCTCTGACATTCTAGGTTCTAAAGTTCCTTCTGGCTCTGACAATCTGGGTTCTAAGGTTCCTCCTAGCTCTGACATTCTAGGTTCTAAGGTTCCTTCTGACTGACATTCTGGGTTCTAAGGACCCTCCAGCTCTGATATTCTGTGATTTGGAGACCTTTCCGATGATATTGTTCTCTGTTCTCAGGTCTAAAATTCCCTGTTCTAAAATTCCTCCTAGCTTTAACATTCTCTGTTTGTTTGGAACTAGCTTCATTGTCACCATGGGATAAAATCCCAACTCTTGTTCCAGGCCTAGTCAGGGTCAATTTGGACTCAGCTTGTCTAAAATCTACCATATTCAGTCATGCCTGACTCTTTGTGACCCCATTTAGGATTACTAGAATGGTTTTCCATTTCTTTCTCTGCCTCATTTTACAGATGAGGAAACCAATGCAAACAAGGTGAAGTGACTTGCCCAGGGTCACACAACTAAGTGTCTGAGGCTAAATTGGAACTCAGGAAGCCTAATGCTCTGTGCACTACGGCACCATCTAGAGGTCCCCAAGATCCACCACATTCTAAGTCTTATTACCATCAGCCTCTCCCCTCCCAAGAACTCTGGGACCAAACCAGGTGAGACCAGACATCCTGGCACTCCTCTGGGCTCAACCTGACTCATCATACCTGTCCATAGCAAAGTCTCTCTCCTCCGCCACTCTTCCCAGCCATCCTGCTCCTTTCTCCCAGTCACAGTGGCATTTTCCTCAACTTACCTGGAGACCTTCTCCAGCCTTCAGCCTTAGCCGGAGGCTTCATGTGGCAAAGTCAAGCGGCACTGGCTGCCTGTTCATTTTCTCTACTATCCACCGACTCTCCTTGTCACCCACTTATCAACCATCTTCTCTCTGTCGCCCACCTACCAACCATCAGCCTCTCTGTGTGTCACCAGCCTACCCACTCTCGATTACCTGCCTGCCAACCTTCTACTCCCAGATGCCCCCCTTTGCCTCCTACCTACCAACCAGCCACTCTCTGATGCCAACTCCCTGGAACCCCCTCTCTACCCTCCCCCTCACTTCTGCCAGCACCCACCTCCCAGCCCTTGCACCACCATTCTCTGGCCCCAGCCACCCCCTCAGTCTCTCTCCTTCCCACACACTGCGTGTCACCCAGCTCCCACCTTCTCCCACCAGCAGCACCCTGCCCTCTTTCTTGTAATAGTAAAGTCCCTCCCCTACTTTCTGAACTATCCGCCCACATCTTCCTCTAACCACCCTCCTGCTTAGTTAAAGATGTCTATTCATGGGCTGACTTCTATTTGGGTGTGTTGGCTTGTGTCTAGTAGTTTGCAGCTATGTGCCGGTGACTGGGAGTTCCTCTGCCTGTTTATGGCCACTGGTGCCATCTCTTTGGAAACAGGGCAGAAATGTGCATTTGGCTGTGAGCCATGGGGGATCCCAGGGGAGTCAGGTGGTGCAGGGGATAGAGTGCCAAGCCTGGAGTCGGGAAGACAGCTTCCTGAATTCAAGACTGGCCTCAGATATTTACTAGCTGCATGACCTTGGGAAAGTCACTTCATTCTGTTTACCTCAGTTTCTTCACCTGTAAAATGAGCTGGACAAGGAAATGGCCATTCACTTCAGTATATTTGCCCCCCACCAAAATCTTTAGGGTCATGAAGAGTCAGATACAATAGAAAAAACAACTGAACAACAATAACCCAAAGGATCTAGGAGGGAATCTGACTGCTCCTGTAAGCATGAAGCTCTCTGGGTATTTGCCGGAGATGGAAGGGGGCTTACAGGACATCAGACACTGAAAAGAACACTGCTTCCAGACAGAACACACCTGGGTCCCAATACCAATCGAGCTCTCAACCTCAGTTTCCTAATCCATAAATAGAACTAAAGAGACCTGCCTCAACTCTGTTGGCTATTAATGGAAGTATTTCAGCAACCCTCTGAGTTATTAAGAAGAGTTGCTAGCTGCCTATGTGACATGGGCCAGTCACTTAACTTATCTGGTCCTCTTTCCTTATCTGGAAACTGAGGAGGCTGGGCTAAACAATGTCTAAGGGCCCTTTCCCCTCTAAGTCTATGATCTCATCTGGTCCACACTTTCCTTCCTTCCTTCCTTCCTTCCTTCCTTCCTTCCTTCCTTCCTTCCTTCCTTCCTTCCTTCCTTCCTTCCTTCCTTCCTTCCTTCCTTCCTTCCTTCCTTCCTTCCTTCCTTCCTTCCTTCCTTCCTTCCTTCCTTCCTTCCTTCCTCCTTCCTCTCTCTCTCTCTCTCTCTCTCTCTCTCTCTCTCTCTTTCTTTCTTCCTTTCTTCTTCTTCCTTCCTCCCTCCCTCCCCCTCTCTTTCTTTCTCTCTTTCTTTCTTTCTCTCTTTCTCTCTTTCTTTCTCTCTTTCTTTCTTTCTCTCTTTCTTTCTTTCTTTCTTTCTTTCTTTCTTTCTTTCTTTCTTTCTTTCTTTCTTTCTTTCTTTCTTTCTTTCTTTCTTTCTTTCTTTCTTTCTTTCTTTCTTTCTTTCTTTCTTTCTTTCTTTCTTTCTTTCTTTCTTTCTTTCTTTCTTTCTTTCTTTCTTTCTTTCTTTCTTTCTTTCTTTCTTTCTTTCTTTCTTTTCTCTTCTCCTTCCTTCCCTCCATCCCTCCCTTTTTCTTCCCTCCATTCCTTTCTCACTCTCTCCCTCTATCCCAT
This sequence comes from Monodelphis domestica, assembly GCF_027887165.1. Taxonomy (NCBI): domain Eukaryota; kingdom Metazoa; phylum Chordata; class Mammalia; order Didelphimorphia; family Didelphidae; genus Monodelphis; species Monodelphis domestica. The sequence goes on along the minus strand of NC_077230.1, from coordinate 385,253,559 downwards.
CTTCCTTTTTTCTCTCCCTCCCTCCTTCCTTCCTTCCTTCTTTTCTTCATTTCTTCCCTTTCTCTCCTCTCTCTCTCTCTCTCTCTCTCTCTCTCTCTCTCTCTCTCTCTCTCTCTCTCTCTCTCTCTTCTGTCTTTATTTCCCTTTCTTTCTATTTTAGTAACAACTCAAATACAGAAAGGCCAAGGGCTAGGCAAATGGGGTTAAGTGACTTGATCAGTCACACATCTAGGTAGTGTCTGAGATCAGATTATAACCCAGGTCCTCCCTCCTCCAGGCCTGGTACTCTAAACATAGAACCACCTTGTAGCTCCAGTGCACACTTTTCACTTTACACGTGAGGCATCTGAGGCCCAGAGGAACAGAGGGATTTTCCTAGGGTTGCACAGGTGACCTGGGATTTGAATCCAGGTTTTGCGATTCCCAGTTCTGGACTTTTTCTGCTCTACAAAGTTGATTGTTCTTCTGTGTCTGTGTGGGAGAAGGGCTATATCAGTGTCTTCCCAGTGGGTGTGAAAGGGTATATATGTCTCTTTGTGTATATTGTACTTGGAGAGAGGGTTTGATTGAATTAAGGGTGTAAGTGATCGCCAGTGGGTGTAAATGTTGTTGTTATTGTTCTTTCAGTCTTCATGACCCCACTGGGGGTGGGTATAAATAGTAGATGGGTAATTTGCTGCTGCCTCCTTTCTGCCCTCACCCTGAAGTCTTCTCACCCTGCAAGATCTCGCTTGTGTCTCCCTCTTCTGATTAGCGGCTTCTCCTGGCCCCCATTGGAGGACTGGCTTAAGCCATCTTCTGATGCTCAGGACTTCTCCATTTTGCCCTCAGTGGGTCCCTTCTCCCCCTCCCCCTTTCAGTTGTCTGCTAGGTGTTCTTCTCCTGTATTAGGATGTACGCTTCTTCAATGCAAATTCAGGCGTCTGGGCTAGAAGACCCCCAAAGTCCACCAGACCTGCCCCCCCCCCCCCCCCACACTCACAGCCCCAGCTTGGAATCTGTGATCTCTAACATAGAGCAAAGGATGCCGGCACTAACTATGCACTCCAAGTTATGGGGCAGCGTTTATGTAGGTAATTATATAAACAATGCAGCTTCTATGAGTGTCAAGGAACAGTTAAGGTGGCTGGAGACCCCATGGAGAGAGTGCCAAGCCTGGAGTCAGGAAGAACCATTTTACTGAGTTCAAATCTGGCCTTAGACACTTCTTCACCTTGTGGCCTTGGACAAGTCACTTAACCCTGTTGGACTCACATTTCCTCCTCTGTAGAATGAACAGGAGAAAGAGATGGCAAACTTTTCCAGCCAAGAAAAGCCCAAACAGGGTCCAACTGAAATGGCTGAACGTCAACATTAGTTAAGTATCAGGGCTAGACTTAGAGCACAGGTCTTCTTACTTCAAGGAAATGCCTTGTCCTCCACCTGAGCCTCAGTTTTACCATGTGCAAAATGAGACGACTGGACTTTTCATGGTCTCTGCCAGCTCTAACATCCGCATGATTCAATTACAGGAAAGATAGTTTGTTGTTTTTATTCTATTGGATCACAGCAATATCTCCCCTCCCAGTCCTGTTCCTGGCTGTTGGGCTTCCAAACCCCACTTTCTCCTCCTGGAACTTCCCTCAGTGGCCAGGCCCCTCACCCTTAAACATCCACCCAGTGCTGGGACCTTCTCCAACAGGGCACACGCTCTTGGAAGGCTTGCCTCTCCTTCCGCTGAGGAGCTCTTCCTGACATCTCTGTTTGTCCTCCTTCCTGCCCTGGTCCTGGCCTCCAGCTCCTCACCAGCCCTCCCAGGTACTTTCATCCCTTCTCCCTCCCTTTGGATGTTGTCTATTTTTTTACCTTTCTTTGTAGCCCCACCACTTAGTACAGTGCCTGACACAGTTATTGTTGGGCCACGTCAGTTCTGTGTGACTCTTTGTAACTGCACTGGGGTCTTCTCGACAAAGATGCTGGAGTGGTTTGCCATTTCCTTCTCCAGTTTATTTTATGAAGAAACAGAGGCAAACAGGGTAAAGGCACTTGTCCAGACTCACACAGCTAGTAAGTGGCTGAGGCCGGATTTGAACTCAGGAACATTGGTCTTCCTGACATCAGGTTATACTTAAAAAATAAATAAAAATGCTTCATAAATACTTGTTTCCTTTCACCTGACTCTCCAGAAGCCAGCCAGGCTGGGCATAGGAAAGTGCCTCTGAGCTACCAAAGAAAAAGATATTGCAATATTCATATACTAAATAAAGCTTGTGCATGTTGTATAAATGGAGATTTTGAACCCTAGACTTTATTCCCCAGAAGTCCTTGGTATTTCCCAGAATTCCCTATAATCTCTCCTGCAACTCCACATTGGTGAGATCATGATTGGTATTTAACTGGCAGGAACGCCTCCCACGCTCTCTCTCTCTTCTTGCATGATGTAGCATCAGCAGTGATGGTGGTAAGATGGGGAAAATTTGAAAATGGCCAACCAGCCATGGGCACATGGTTTTAATTTTGTATCCTCTTTATTCCTTGATTTCTAATGATCCTTAATAAACCTCATAAAATATAATATTTTTATTATTAGAGATACAATTTAATTTTTACAATGTTAGTCAGAGAGGAACCTCTAAGCTTTCATTCTGAGACAATTTACTCTTATTTTACACTTAGCTTTACCAAGATAGCTTTGCCAATCCATAGCAAAAGAGCACCAAGCCTAGAGTCAGAAGTTCTTGGGTTCAAATCTGGCCTCAGACACGTCCAAGCTGTGTGACCCTGGGCAAGTCACCTAACCCCATTTGCCTGCCCTTGCCCTTCTCTCTTAGAGTTGTTACTAGGTCAGAAGGTAATAAAAAGAAGGAAAAAATGGAAGATAATAAGGGTTAAAATGCTATCTGCAGACAGTAACAAGAAGTGACCACCTCAGTTTTAGGATGGAAGCAAAGAAACTCTGCAGGTAGAAATCACATAGGGCCATACGATTTCCCAAGCCTAGTGACCTCCTTCGGCCCTGGGGATATCAGGATGCCATGCTCATTTGTGACCATCTGGCAATGGCACACATTTCTCTAGCCCCATGAAGTACAAGAAGGTATTATTATTTTTTAAACCCTCACCTTCCATCTTAGAATCAATACTGTGTATTGGTTCCAAGACAGAAGAGAGGTAAGGGCTAGGCAATGGTCATTAAGTGACTTGCCCAGGGTCACACAGCTGGGAAGTGTCTGAGGCTAGATTTGAATCCAGGACCTCTGGCCCTAGGTCTGGCTCTCAGCCACTGAGCCATCCAGCTGCCCCCACAAGAATACATTATTATCCCCTCTTTCCTTATGGTGAACCTGAGGCTCAGTGTCAGTAAGGTATTGAAGGATCCTGGACATTCAGAGGCAGCAGAAGCTCTGGGATCATCTCTAGCCTGCCCCTTCAGGAGAGGAAAAGAGATTCAGATCCTGTTTGGAACAAGAACCTTTGGAGATTTTCTAGTCAAACCTGCTCATTTCCCAGTTAGTCAATAAGCAATTATTTGGGGCAGCCAAGTGGTTCAATGGTTAGAGTGTCAAGCCTGGAGATTGGAGATCTTAGAGAGGTTCAAATCTGGCCTCAGACACTTCCCAGCTGTGTGACCCTGGGCAAGTCACTTTATCCCAATTGCCTAGCCCTTACCTCTCTTTTACCTTAGAACCAGTATACAGTATTGACTCTAAGATGGAAGGTCAGGGTTTATTTATATTTTTTAAAGCATAAGTGCCAATTACTAGAATAAATACACAGAAAGGCATAAGTCAGTCCCTACCCTCAAGGAGCTCAGAGTTCGAAAAAGGGAGACAGCCATAGACAAACATGATGTGAACAGGAAAACCTGGAGACGATGTCTGAGGAAAGGTGCTGGCATTAAGGGAAAGCAGGAAAAGTTTCCTGTAGCTGATGAGACTTTAGTTGGGACCTGAAAGAATACAGAGAAGACAGGAAGCTGAGAAGAGGAGAAGCAGAATTTTATAGATGAGGAAACTGAGGCCCCCCAATTAAACGAGTCCAAAGGCGCACAAGTATTATTAAATACTTTCCAATTGACACAGTGCTTTTCACATATCACATCTTTGGAGTCTCGCAATGACCTTGTAAATTACATAGTGGAGGAATTCTCACATTTGCAGTGGAAAAAATATTGGATTTATAGTCAGAGGACCTGAGTTCGAATCCCAGATCTGTCACTTCCTACTACCAGCTTCGAAATTCTACTTAACCTCCCAGGTCTCACTTTCCTTCCTAGTCTTTAAAATAAAGAGGTTGGATGTGATGATGACCTCTGTAAGATTAAAAATTAATCTCTAATACTCCAAGTATTTTTTAATAAGATTTATTAATAATCACTTGAAGTTGAGGAAAGAAAAAAACGTTCAGCAAAGAGAAGCCTCCTGGACTGTAAAACGTGGGAGAAAGAGAGAGACAGAGAGTGGAGTTACAGAAACTTATCTTCAAAACACAGTGTGAGGACAAAAGGAAAGGGATTCTGGGAGAGGAAGTACAAGATTCTAATTACATACCTCTAAGACTCTTTGAGGCTCTAAATGGATGATTCTATCTATGTTCCATTTTTCAAAGGAGAAACTGAAATACACTGAGATTAAATGACTTCCTGCAGGGTTACACAGGTGGGATTTGAACCCATGTCTTCTGAGTCCATTGCAATGCTAAGACACTGGGATGTCTGTGTGGCCTTGGGTAAGTCATTTATCTCTCTACCATGGTTTCCTGGTTTCTAAAAGACCTTTAACATCCTCTCTGGCTCTAAATCTGAATCACTTACTTTTGCTCACCTCCCCCTATTATCTGTCTAGAGAAAGAATATTCAAGGTTAAGGAGTCAAAAAGGATTTGGGAGTTGGACAGGACCTTAGCAGTCATATACTTCAGCCCATATGTGAAAGGAATCCCTTAATATACCTGACCAGTGGCTGTTCCACTTCTCAAAGACCTCCAACAAGGGCAAATCTTTCCCCTCTGGAGGCAGCCCATTCCTTTTGGGGACTGCTTTCATTGACAGGAAGTTTACTCTGGCACCAAGCCAAAACTTCCTGCTTTGCAACTTCTTTGTTGTTTTTTAAATTTATTTTAATTATTATTATTTTTAACCCTTACCATCCTTCCTAGAATCAATACTGTGTATTGGTTCCAAGGCAAAAAGCCAGTAAGGGTTAGGCAATGGGGGCCAAGTGACTTGCCCAGGGTCACCCAGCTGAAAGTATCTAAGATCAGAGTTGAACTTAGGACCTCCTGTTTCTGAGCCTGGCACCTAGTCCACTGAGCCACCCAGCCTTGCAACTTCAACCTTGTGTCCTTATTGAGACCAAACAGAACCACCCCTCCTCCACATGCCAGCCAATCACATTCCTCCTGAATTGTCTCTTCTCCAGGCTAAACATGCCCATTTGCTTCAATCAGTCTCTCTCCTGGTGTGTCCTCAAGGCCCTTCATCATCCCTGTTGCCCTCCCAAGCTCATCAATGTCCTTCCTTAGCCACAGTGGAGGTCTCACAGTGAGGCTATGACCTGGAAACTGTGCCTCTCTGCCCAATCATGGTACCCCTTAGGTGTTTTTGGCCAATCTATTACATTCCTGATTCACACTGAGCTTTCAGTGCACTGAAGTCCCCAGATCTTTTTTTCAGAAGAATTGTTTAACTCTCCAGCCCATCCTTTACTCAGCTGTCAAAGTGCTCTTAAACTGCATGTCTGTCACTCTCCTACTCCATAAACACCACTGGCTCCCTATTATTTCCACCACATAGAAACCCTCTGTTTGATGTTCGGAGCCCTTCATACCCTGCTTCTCTCCTACTTTTCCAAGTCTTCATAAACATTGCTTCCCATTCTCTGAAAACACTTTGTGATCCAGTGAGCCTAATCTCTTTGTTGTTCCTTGAATCAGACACTCCATCTCCCAATGTGAGGCATTTTCAGTGGCCATTCTCTCCCTCTTCATTTCCATCTCTTGGTCTTCTTGTTTTCCTTCAAGTCCCAGATAAAATCCTTCCTTCTACAAGAAACCTTTCCAATTGCCTTTAGTTTTCTAGTGCCTTCCCTGTTGATTATCTCCCGCTTATACTGTCCATAGCTAGTCTGTCCAGTTGTTTACCTGTTGTCTCTCCCATTAGATTATGAATTCCCTGAGAGCAGGAACTGCTTTTTCTGTGAGGTCACACAGGTAACCAATGGCAGAGATTGGATTTGAACCCACATCTTCCCTGAGTTGACTGCAATCCTAAAACACTGTACCACTGTACCATCTGTGTGGCCTTGGCTAAGGCACTTATCTCTCTGCCTCAGTTTCCTAGTCTGTAAAATGCAGGAATTAAACTAAGGATACTTTAAGATCCTTTCCAGCTCTAAGTCGGAATCTTTCCATTTACAAGGCACCCATTGAACAGTGAAAGGCACTTATCAAGCACCTGTCTTGGGAGAATTCACTCTGAACAAAGCGGTACTTACTACACGTTTATTGACTGACTGGCTGTCCTTCCCCCATCTGGTACTGGGGAAGTTGATTATTTTCCTACCCAAATATAAGATATAATATTTGTTCCTACTAAATTTTATCTGATTAAATTCAAATGTAAGATTCATTCCATCTCTCTCTCTACCCGAGGCATTGATAGTAAAGAGTTAAACCCCCAACACCAAGCAAAGATCCCTACGACACTGCCCTGGAGACCTCCTGCCACGATGACACTGAGCCACACTGACAATGAGATGCTTTTCTATTTGTAGCTTTCATGTTTGGGCATTTCCTAAATGTTCTTTCATTCCATTTTGTGCCATTAACTTGAAAATTCAGTTCAAGGACTCTCTTTTTCTACAGGAGTCCTTTCCTTTCTCCATCCGACTCCCTGGAAGACTGCCCTCCATCTAGGCTGCATGTAGCTTTGTTCGACATAGCTATTTATGTGCAATTTGTTTCCCTACTAGAATGTAAGCTCCCTGAGGACAGGGATCATCTCAGCTTCTTCTGTGGGTTCCAACCATTTAGCCCAGTGCTGAAGCACTGGAAATACTTCATAAATGCTTGTTTATCAACTGACTGAGAAGACAATCGACTAACAGCTGCTCTTTGGGCTTAGATATCCAACCAGTGCTGAATTCTTCTGATTGTCTTATCAAGGTCACATCTCTCAATCTTCTCTGCCCGATTATTATTTTATTTTTTTATTTTATCAAAAGCTTTGCTCAAATTTAGACAAACTCTATTTAAGAAAGTTTTGGAAATGGAGTAGGAGGACTTAGGTTTGAACCTTGCCTTTGGTCCTTACAGGCTATGAAACCCTGGACAAGTCACTTAATTTCTCTGAACCTCAGTTTCCTTGTCTGAAAAATGAGGGGGTCAAACTAGATGGCTTCTAGAACCCTTCCAGTTTTAATAGTCTATGATCTTAGTATTTTACTTTAATTACTTATTATTTTAATTTAATAATCCCAATTTAATTCTTATCAATGTAATAATCCCAATTATTACCAATTTAATAATCTCATTTAAAAAAGGGAATGGAGTGATTCTGGGTAAGTCTCAACTCTAATTGCCTAATCCTTGCCACTCTTGTGTCTTAGAATTGATACTGAGACAGAAGGTAGGGAGCAGCTAGGTAGCTCAGTGGATTGGGAACCAGGCCTTAAGATGGGGAGTCCTGGGTTCAAATCAGATCTCAAATACTTCCTAGCTGTGTGTGTATGATCCTGGTCAAGTCATTTATCCCCCATTGCCTAGCCCTTATCACTCTTCTGTCTTGGAACCAATACACGGGATTTATTCAAATAAGGAAGGTGTGAGTTTAAAAAAATATACAAGGAAAGGGTTAAAAAAGGGAGGGGAGGATACAGTTAGTTGGTTCTGACCTGTTCTGATGAGGCCATATTGGTTCTCTGAGTCACTGCTTCCCTTTCTAGTTATTTGCCAACTATTTCTTTAGTGATCTGTTCTAGAATTTTCTTAGGAAAAGAAATCAAGTCCACTAATTGATAGTTCTCTAGCAATATCCTCTTTCCTTTTTGTGCACATTGGGACAAAATTTGTCTTTCTCCAACCTTGGGGAACTGCTGCCATTTCCCATGATCATTCATTCAACTGTCATTGACAGTGGGGCTACAGTCACAGCTGCCAATTCTTTTAGCATCCAAGGATGTAGTTCATCTGGGACAAGTGACTCAACTCCATCAAAGGCATCTTTTCCACCCCCCCCCCCCATCTGGGAACCAGAGCAGTAGGGGAAGAACTGAGGTTTGACTTATCCATGATCACATGGCTATTAAGTGACCAGTCTCAATATTTTAACTCAAGTCTCTTTCCATTCTACTACTCATCTGTCTCTCATTCTTTGAGTAAGTGGAGGTTGAGCTGGTTGTAGTCTATTTCCTATTTTTAAAGAAAAAAACTTGAGCATGTCCTGAATCTCCCAAAGATGATCATCCTGAATGGTTTCTTTGATCATTGTTGGGGTTCTGAACCTTTTTTTTTTGGTATCCCAAATCCCTGTGGCAGTCTGGTGATACCCATGAACCTTTTCTTAGAATGGTATTTTTAAATGGGCAAAAAGGGGGCAGCTAGGTGGCTCAGTGGATTGACATCCAGGTCTAGAGATAGTAGGGCCAGGGTTCAAATTTGACCTTGCACACTTCCTTGCTATGACCACAGGCAAGATCTTTAATCCCAATTGCCTAGTTATTGATTTGAAGAAGAAGGTAAGGATTTAAAAACATAAATGGATGAAAAGGAAATATATAGGACTGCAAAAGAAACCAATGCTTTTAAAATAATTATCAAAATGTTTTAAAATGTCTCTCAAATTTATAGAGAACTAAGTCAAATTGATAAGAATGCAAGCCATTCCCCGATTGGCAAATAGTCAAAGGATATGAACAAGCAATTTTCAGATGAAGAAATCAAAGCTATTAATAATCATATGAAAAAGTGTTCTAAATCACTCTTGATTATAGAAATGCACATTAAAATACCACTGAGATATCACCTCATAGCTATCAGATTAGCCAATATGACAGTAAGGGAAAGTGATAAATGTTGGAGGGGAAGTGGCAAAATTGGGACACTAATGCATTTTTGGTGGAGTTGTGAACTGATCCAGCCATTCTGGAGGGCAATTTGGAACTATACCCAAAAGACTATAAAACTGTGCATATCCTTTGATTCAGTAATGCCACTACTGGGGCTGTATCCCAAAGAGATTTTTTAAAAAGAGGGACAGACCTACTTGTACAAAAATATTTATAGCAGCTTTTTGTTGTGGTAAAGAAGTGGAAATTGAGGGGGTATCTACCAATTGAGGAATGGCTGAATAAATTGTGGTATATGTTGGTGATGGACGACTATAAAAATGATAAGCAAGATGATTTCAAAAAAATCTGGAAAGATCTTCATGAACTGATGCAAAGCAAAGTAAGCAGAACTGGGAGAACATTGTACACAGTAATAATGTTGGATGATGATTATCCATGAAAACTTGGCTACTCTCAGCAATGAGAGATCTGGAATAATCTGGAGACTGATGACAGACAATGCTTTCCACCTGCGATGGAAGAACTCTTGGAGTTGTCTCTCACATCAGCGTATCTTGGGTTTTACTTTGGGGGTTTTGGTTATGTCTGACATTGCTCTTACAACAATGATCAATATGGAAGTGGGTTTTGCATGGCAATAAAAATAAAATTTTACATTAAAAACCCCACAAGTTTAAGGACCCCAGTTTAGAGCTCTGTTATCCTCATAAATGATTTCAGTCAGTTAGAAGTCGATAAACATTTATTTCATTGCAATGTTAAGTGCTGGAGTTATAAAGAAAGAAAAAAGACTATTGCTTCCCTCAAGGAGCTCACAATCTAAGGGCAAATACAACAGGCAAACAAACCTAGAGAGCATAAATGACTGAGATGAAGCCAGGGAAGAGCATTCCAGGAATGGGGATGGGGGTGGGATTGAGGGCAGAGATACTCCAGTTATCCGTGTCCTAAATGACAATGATGAACCTTTGATTGAGATATGGATAGGTATGAGTCTCTCCGCCCCAGCACCTTCCTTTGATGGATGAGAAAACCAAGACCCTGAAAAGTGATGTGACCATGAGCCCCAGGTCACACCAAGAGGAAGTAGGAGAGTTGAGACTCTGGTCCAGGTCCTCTGATCCCAAGTCCAATGCACCATGATACCTCCCTAGGCATAAACACAGCATGATTGGAAATAGTATTCCATTTTGGGCACCACATTTTAGGGAGGACACTGACAAGTTGGAGAGTGACCAGCTAGGATGGTGAAGTCCATGATATTAAAGCCATATCATGGGAGGATCTATTGATGGCATTTGGGATATATTAACCTGGGGCTGAGGAATGGGGCATCATAGTTGCAGGCAAGTATTCAAAGGGTTTTCATGTAAGAAAAAAAAAGAGGACAGTTAGGTGGTACAGGGGATATAGTGCTGGGCTTCAGTCAGAAAGATTCCTCTTTATGCATTCAAATCCTCTTACACTATCTATGTGACCCTGGGCAAGTCACTTTACCCTGGTGGTCTCAGTTTCCTCATCTGTCAAATGAGCTGGAAAAGAAAATGGCAAACCACTCCAGCATCTTTGCTAGGAAAATCCCCAATAGGGTCATGAAGAGGCAGACATGATTAAAATGATTGAACAACAAAAAGCCTGTTCTGTTTGGTTCTAGAGTTGAACCCAGAACATTCTGGGTGGAAAATGAAAAGAGTAAATTCCCACTGGGGGTGGGGGTGGGGGGGAATCCCAACAATGAGAGCTGTCCAGAGTACTGGGCTGCATCCAGAGGTGATGGCTGCTCAGCGCCTAGCTAGGTATCACAGTGGATAGATGGAGTCCTGATCCCTGGAAGGCAGGAAGGTCTAAGCTACCAGAGTGACCCTGGGTGAGTCAACGAACCTTTGTCTGCCTGCCTCAGTTTCCTTCTTTGTAAAATGGGGATGATAGTAGGACCTGCCTCCCAGGGTTGTTGCGAAGTTCAAATGAGAGAATATCTGTAAAGCACTTTACAAACCTGAAATCTCTGAAGCAATGCTGGCTGATGATTACAGTGGTTTCCCCTTCGTTAGGGGTCTCCAAAGAAAAGTTGGGTGACCAACAGAGGGATATTGTTAGAGGGTTTCTGACTTGGGCAGAAACTGAACTAAATAGTTTCTGAAATTCTCTGACTGTACACACACACACACACACACACACACACACACACACACACACACACACTATAGATATCTACATGTACACACATCTACCAAAAGTTTTAATAATATTTTAAGCTATTCAAGCTTGTGCAATAATGTATGTGTTTAAGTGGGCAAGGACTGGGTGTGTATGCAAACATATACACTTATAAATCTATCTATGTGTGTGTGTGTGTGTGTGTGTACACACATATGGCTTGTGTACACACATATTTAACAACCAGCTCTCTGAAGGAAAAAATGTATGCAGACAGACACACTTTAAAAATTAATCTGCATTATTAACATTTTCTCCATTACTGCCTTAAATTGAACAATCAACCAGATAATTAATCAAACACACACACACACACACACACACACACACACACACCAACATGCATTAGTATATGTATTTCAGTCTGGACTGGTGATTTCTTCAGCATTGGGAGTTCCAGAGAAACAGTTCTCTCTAAGGAAGCATATCAGCATATTGTCTGAGAGAGCTCCTGGGGGTGTGAGGGGTCAAGGAACTTGCCTAGGGGGATACAGTTGGCCATCTCTATCATATATGGAAATGGATAAATGAGAAGGAGGAGAGAGGGAGGAAGAAGGGGAAAGAGAGAAAAGAGAAGGGAAGAAAAGAGAGGGGGAAGGAGAAAGAGGGAGGGAGAAAGAAAGGGAAAGGGAAATGGGGATGAGGGAGGGAAAGAGGGAGAGAGAGGGGGAAGAGAATGAAAGAGAGAGATAAGAAGAGAGGGAGGGAAAGAGAGGGAGAGCAGAGGGGAGGAATGGGAAAGGGAAATGGGGGAAGGCGGGGAGAAAGAGGGGAAAGAGAATAAAAGAGAGAGAAAAAGAGAGAGCTGAGGGAGAAATAGGGAGGGAGAGGAAAGGAGAGGGAAAGGAGAGGAGGAGGGGGGAGGGAAGGGAGGTTGAAGGGGGAGAGACAGGAAGAGAGAGGGAGGGAAAGAGAGAGGGGGAAAGGGGAAGGGGGAAGGGAGGAAGGAAGGGAGAGGGAGTAGAGAATGAAAGAGAAGAGAGAGGGAGGGAGAAAGAGGAGGAAAGGAGGGAGGGCGGAAAAGAGAGGGATGGAGGGAGAAAGGGAGAGGGAGAGAGGGAGAGGAAGAGGGAGAGAGAGGGGGAGGGGGAAGAGAGAGAGAGAGAGAGAGAGAGAGAGAGAGAGAGAGAGAGAGAGAGAGAGAGAGAGAGAGAAAACGGAATTCATTATCTTTCCTCAAAACCATCCCCGCTTCCAAAGTTCCCTATTACTATCGAGATTGCCGTCATCTGTCCAGTCCCCCAAGCTCACAATCTAGGTATCCACTCTTCTCTTCTCTCTCTCTCTCTCTCTCTCTCTCTCTCTCTCTCTCTCTCTCTCTCTCTCTCTCTAACCCCTCCCGTCCCCCATGCAATCTGTTTCCGAGGCCTGTCTATTTCACCTTTGCTACATTTCTTCCATACGCCCCCTTCTCTGCTCTGCCACTGTCACTACTGTGGTGCATATCCTCATCACCTCATGCCTGGATTATTGCAATCGCTGTTGCTAGGTCTGCCTGTCTCCAATCCATCCTCCATCCAGCCACTAAAGTGACTTTCCTAAAGCACAGGTCTGACCAGGTCACACCCATTCTCTCCCACCCCACCCCAATTAGTCATTCTAGTGGCTCCCTATGGCCTCTAGTTTCAAATCATTTGCCATTCAAAATCCTCCATAACCCTCTTCCCCTGCCCCCATCTTTCCAGTCTTCTTACACCTGATTCCTCAATGTATACCAGTCAATCCAGTGACATTGACCTCCTGGCTGTTCTTTGAACAAGACATTCCAGCTCTTGGCTCCCAGCATTTCTGCTGGTTTCTCCCCTGCCTGGAATGCTCTCCACCCTCCATTCCTGGCTTCTCCAGTTTCTTTCAAGTCCCAGATAAAATCCCATCTTCCACAGGAAGCTTTCACCAGCTCCTCTTCATTCTAGTGCCTTCCCTCAATGATTTCTTATTTATCCTGTAAATAGATTATTTGTATATATTTCCTTGCTTCTTGTCTCCCTTATTATATTGTGAATTTGGCTTTTGCCTTTCTTTTTCATTCTAGCACTTAACACAATGCCTGACACATAGTAGGTACTTAGAAAATGTTTATTGACTGATTGTTATCTATATACAAACATATATATATATATATATATATATATATATATATATATATATATATATACACAGTGTCCCCAGAGTCTTAGTGTGGATTTAAGCCATTGCTTAGGCAGTAATACACTGAGACTTTGGGGATACAATGTGTATGTTTATTTACATCTGGGGATACTGTGTATATGTTTGTTTTCATCTTTAGTAACTTTTTGTTCAGTTCTTTCAGTCGTGTCTGACTCTCAGTGACCTATTTTGGAGCTTTCTTGGCAAAGAAAATGGAGTGGTTTGCCATTTCCTTCTTCAGCACATTTTACAGATGAGAAAACTGAGGCAGACAAGATAAGTGACTTGCCCAGGGTCACACAACTGATAAATGTCTGAGGCTAAATTTGAACTCAAGAAGATGAGTCTTTCTGACTCCAGGCCTGGCACTCTATCCACCTTGTTGCCCAATCACTGGGTCGATTGTTCACTGGCTCTTAAGTCCAATGCTTTAAGCACTCAGCCATTCTAGTTAGCAATGGCTTAAAACTACATTAAGATTTAGGAGATACACTGTATATATATGTCATATATACATATATACATACATGTGTGTACGGGCTTGTGTGTAAAAAGCAGGGGTGTGCTGGAGCCAACTCAAAATGGTTCACAAAAACCGATTGTTACAATTTTAGGGCTCACTTACACCTCAGATATCAACCCACAATTAAGAGCTTGATTTAACTTTCAGTTGATTGTCTAGACTTAAGAGAACGATGGAGGAAATATTAACAATGCAGCTTAAACTTGAAAGTATGTCCCCGGGTACTTTTACAGAGCTAGTTGTTGGCTTATCAGTACAGCCCTGTCTACATGCATGTATATTGTTATTGTTTGGTCTTCCTTTTCGAAGAGGAACAATGACACCACAGGGCTATGGCTTGACTCATTTGTGAATTGGATTTAAGCAAGGTGGAGTGGCACAAAATCTCTCTTCCAGTCATCCAAATCCAGCAGCAAGACAAAAGTCAAGATGACTGGGGGTGCCTGGTCTGCAGTGCTCTAAGCCCCTCACAGCACCTTCATGGCCATCGGAACAAGCCGTTCTTATTTGCCCCTTCCACCAGTGGAAGTCTTCGTATGCTTGGGCTAGACACCATCCTACCTCACCAATGGGTTCGAGGTCTGTTGGTTACCCTCAACCTGGCTTAGCCTATCTGCTGAGACGGGGTGTGGCTGCTCTGCCCCCTACAGCTTCTTGGAGCCACAGAGAAAGTTGGGTGAAAGGAGTGGAGGAGAGGGCTTGGGAAGCCTTTACAACAGAGGGGCTAGTCCTCCCTGAATACCCCATCCCCTCCACGCATGTATAAGCATATATGTATATTGCAATGTAGTATATACACAAATATATCGGTATATCTATACTTATAAATATATTCAATGAAGCATGCAAATTCTAGTTCTGGGAATAATAATAACTGATATTTATAGAGTACTTCAGGGTTTCCAAATCGATTTACATAATTATTTACTCTTGACAACAACTCTGTGAAGGAGGTAACTACAGATATGATTATTCTTTTTTTTCAGTCAGTCGGTCAGCCAACAAGCATTCATTAAGTGCCTACTATGTGCCAGGCACTGAGCTAAGTGCTAGAGATACAAAGAAAGGCAAAAGTCAGTCCCTGCTCTGGAGGAGCTCACAATCCAATAGGGGAGAGAACATAAAAAAACAAACAAACTATGCTTAAATAAGACATAGACAGGTTAAGTTGGAGATAATCACCAGAGGAAAGGTACTAGATGAGGATTAGTTTGAGAGAATTTCTTCTTCAGGGGAAGACTTGCCCAGGGTCACGCGTCTAATCTCAGAAGTGAAATTCAAACCTTGGGTTCCAAGTCCATCTCTTCCCCTGAGCCTAAATTTATTTACAATGAATTTCAACCCCTGGTAGCTGGAGGAAGAGAGGAAATAGTTGGGTTGGGGGAAATGTCTGGGATTTGTTTCTGAACCATTAATAAGCCTAAGGATTCAGTCATACTGAAATACCTCCTATCTATATAAGTGAAGAAGGATAGTATAATAGATGGAGAGCCATCTCTAAGTGCCACCTCTGACCCATACATGCTGGAGCTCTTTACAGCCAGCCCCTTTCCTACCTTTCTTACTCTTTGCTGTCTTCTATTTACTCTTATGAATCAGTTTCATTGGCCTTTTTACTGTCCCTAGAAAACAATATTCTGACTCTGTACTTAATGCCTTTTCTAAGTGCCTGGGAATTCTCTCCCTCCTTATCTCTGCCTGGCTTCCCTGACTTCTTTCTAGACTCAGCTCATATCCCACTTCAATAACTTCATCACTGCTTACTATTTACACGAATCTATCAACTTATCTATCTATCTATCTATCTATCTATCTATCTATCTATCTATCTATCTATCAATCAATTTATCTATCTACCTGTCTGTCTGCCTATCCATCCTTCTATCTGTATCTATTCATCTATCTATCTATCTATCTATCTATCTATCTATCTATCTATCTATCTATCTATCTATCTGGCTGTCTGTCTATCCACCCTTCTATCTATCTATCTATCTATCTATCTATCTATCTATCTATCTATCTATCTATCTATCTGTCTATCTATCTATCTATCTATCTATCTATCTATCTATCTATCTATCTATCTTTCCATCCCTCTATCTATCTGTCTTTCTGTCAGTCTATCTATCTATCTATTTTCCATCCATCTATCTATCTGTCTGTCTTTCTGTCAGCCTATCTATTCATCTATCTATCTATCTATCTATCTATCTGTCTGTCTGTCTGTCTGTCTGTCTGTCTGTCTATCTATCTATCTATCTATCTATCTATCTATCTATCTATCTATCTATCTGTCTGTCTGTCTGTCTGTCTGTCTGTCTATCTATCTATCTATCTATCTATTTTTCCATCCCTCTATCTATCTGTCTGTCTTTCTGTCAGTCTATCTATTCATCTATCTATCTATCTATCTATCTATCTATCTGTCTGTCTGTCTGTCTGTCTGTCTGTCTGTCTATCTATCTATCTATCTATCTATCTTCCATCCATCTATCTATCTGTCTTTCTGTCAGCCTATCTATTCATCTATCTATCTATCTATCTATCTATCTATCTATCTACCTGTCTGTCTGCCTATCCATCCTTCTATCTGTATTTATTCATCTATCTATCTATCTATCTATCTATCTATCTATCTATCTATCTATCTATCTATCTATCTGTCTGTCTGTCTGTCTGTCTGTCTGTCTGTCTGTCTATCGATCTATCTGACTATCTGTGCATTCATCTATTTCTTTTTACACACACATATATCTTGCATGTACAACTTTTTGAATATTGTCTTCCCTTCCTTGTTCAAGACCATATTCTTGCCTTTTTTGTATCTTCACCACTTAGCACCATGCCTGGCACAGAGCTGATTGGTTGTTATCTATTGTACTAGAAGAGAACCAGAAAGGACATCACTGGGTGATGTTTTTTGATTCTCACACAAATTGGATTTAAACGAGGCAGAGTTGCAAAAAGTCATCAGTCTCACTCTTTCTTCCAGAGAAGTCCAGTGGTGCCTGGCTACACCTCGGGATGCAGTGGATGACCTTGGCTTCTTCCATCTCTAACCAAGCTCAGAGTACTGCACAGCACCTGCTTTTGCTGCCTTTTTGTCTGTTGGAAAAAATTGTTCCCATCCCCCTTCTGCTGGGTTGAACATCTTCCTAACTCAACCTTGTTTAGACCTTCTGCTGGGACAGTTTGCTGGGCAGGATGTGGCCACTGCAATGCTACAGAACTTTTTGGAGTCACAGATGACAGCTGGATGGTAGGTGGATACAAGAGGACATAGTAAACCTCCCAAATGCATGTTTATGGATCGTTGGCTATGTCAACCTGGATTAAATTATAATGTCTGGGGTGGGGCAGGGAAATCTCTAATATCAAGTTGCTTATTAGGTGCTTATCAACATGGGTAGAGGAAGCCCTTTACCGAGGAGGGCTTCCAACCCTGATGAAATCACAGGGCCAGTCCTCCCCAAAACCTCTCAAAGTGCTTTTACATCCATTAACTTATGTGATCCCTAAAACTTGCCAAGAAGGGAAGATCTTCCATTTTTCAAGTGAGGAAATAGGCTCAATGAGGCAAAAAGACTTTCCCCATAGTCCCACATGGAGCTACTGGGTGAACAGGAACTCCAAACCCAATCTCAATATCTAATCATCCTATCTGACATTTCTTTTTTTTCCTTTCTTTTTTAAACCCTTACCTTCTGTCTTTGGAGCAATTTAAAATAGAAGAGAGGCAAGAGCTAGGCAACTGGGGTTAAATAACTTGCCCAGGGTCACATAGTCAGGAAGTACCTGAGCTCATATTTGAACCTAGGTCTTCCTTACTCCATGCCTGGTACTCTATCCATTGTGCTATCTAGGTGCCCCCCCCCCCATCCCATCCAGTATTATCTTTATGATTATTTTTTATACAGTACTTTCCATACACTATTTTGCTTTTTCTTCATAACTATCCTATGAATTCCTGATTTTACCTTTTTTTTTTAACATCTTTAGCTTCACATAATGCCTGACACATTGTTGTTGTTTAGTCACATTTCAGTTGTGTCTTACTCTTCATGACCCCATTTGGTTTTGTTTTGTTTTTAGCAAAGATACTGGAGTGGTTGGCCATTTCCAGCTCCAGCTCATTTAACAGATGAGGAAACTGAGGCAGAGCTAAGTGGCTTGCCCAGGGTCACAGCTAGTAAGTGTCTGAGTATGAATTCAAACTCAAGTCTTCTTGACTCCAGGCCTGGCACTCTATCTTCTGTACCACCTACTCAGTACATTAATAAATGCTTACTACTTAATAAATGCATGTTGATTTGACCTAGATAGTTATAGAGATTATCCTCATTTTACTGTTGAGGAAACAGTATCAGAGGACAGTAACCTGCCCAAAGTCACACAGCTAGGAAGTAACAACTGGGATTTGAACCCTGGTCATTCATATCTAAGAGTGTCCCCACCACAGCCCAATGTAGCCTGGGTGACAGGAGTTTCTTCATTCACTGACTGAGCTTGTTCCTTCTCTCCCAAATCATCTTCTTTGATGGCTGCTAGGAAGTTCTCCCTTCTGTTGAGCTGACACCTGCCTCCCCGTAGCATTGGTTGCTGCTCTGCCCTTGGGAGCCACACAGAATAATAACAACAATTCACATGTCTATGAAGCTTCACTCACAACAGCCCTGGAAGATAAACAAGCATAAGATTCATTTTAGAGACAGGGAAACTGAGACAGGAGATAAAAGAAAGTGACTTGGTGATGTTGGTGCTATAGATAGGGTACTGGTGTGGATCAGAGGACCTGGGTTCACATTTTACCTTTCTCTGCTTAATACTAGTTGGGTGACCATCATCAATTCACTTAACATCTTTGATCCTCAGTTTCTCCGTCTGTAAAATGAGAACTTGCTGACCTTGTAAGGCTCCTGCCAGCTTTAGATCCATGGAGAACTTAGAGGTGGTATATCTAACTTCCATATTTTAGAGATAAGGGAACTGAGGCTCAGAGAAGCCCCGAGATCAGACCTCAGAGGTTATCTAATCCAACCTCCTTATTTTGTAGACCAGGAAAATGGGTCTGAGAGAGGTTAATTAACTTGCTCAGAATCATATTATTAAGTTATTGAGGCAGTTTTTGACCTCAGATCTTCCTGAGTCCAAACCCAAAGCAGTTAGATGATTCAGTGGATAGAGGATTTAGGAACTGGAGGAACTGGATTTAAGAAGACCTGAGTCTGAATCCTCCCTCAGACACCTAGCAGCATGGCTTTGGGAATCATCTATCTACATTGTTTCCTCATCCATAAAATGGGGAGGAGCAGCTATGAGACACAGTGGACAAAGTGCCAGGCTTGGAATCAGGGGGACCCGAGTTCCAATTTGGTTGGGGACATTTACTAACTGTGAGACCCTGGGTAAATATATTCACCATGG
This sequence comes from Monodelphis domestica, assembly GCF_027887165.1. NCBI lineage: Eukaryota > Metazoa > Chordata > Mammalia > Didelphimorphia > Didelphidae > Monodelphis > Monodelphis domestica. The sequence continues at coordinate 385,234,198 of NC_077230.1, read as the reverse complement.
TTGCCTCAGTTTCCTAATTTGTAAAATGAGCTGTGGAAGGAAATGGCAATCCGCTCCATTAGCTCTGCCAAGAAAACCCCAAATAGGGTCCTGAAAAGTCAGACGCGACTGAAATAATTGATCTACCGACTCCACTAAGGACCAAAAAACAATTGAGGAAAAGAATAAGCATGTATTAAATGCGTGTTATGTGCCAGGCACTATGCTAAGCATTTTACATATATTATCTCATTTGATTTCCTTCTTCTTGGGGTAGTTGTGAACATCAAATGAGCTAACCATATAAAAGCACTTGGCAAACCTTAAATCTTTGCTGTTGCTACCAGGAAACCTCCAAAATCCAATGGAGAAGATTTGCCCAATGCTGTATTGCTCATATAGGTCAGAGACAGCTTTTAAACTCTGTCCTCGTGACTCTGGGTTCAGGATCTTCCTTTCTCATTCATCTGCCTTTTCAAATAGGAGAGAGTAGCTGAGCACACATGGTCAGGCAAGTAGCTCTTGTCTTGGAGACCCAGCCTCTCTCCCTCCCACAGGGAGATCTAGGGAATTCAGGGCAGGCACCTGAATCTGGAACTTTGGGTCTGAAAGCATGAAGCCAATGCGTCTTTGCTTTCTTATAGTAATCTTTCAATGTGATTCTCTCTATCTTAGTCTGCTTGTGGAAGACCCTGTGTGTGTGTGTGTGTGTGTGTGTGTGTGTGTGTGTGTGTGTGTGTGTGCGCGCGCGCGTGTGCCTCATCACAAAGGTGTAGGACACCACCACTATTTTCTATGGAATGGGAGGACAGGAAAGAAACTGCAGAGAGAGAGAGTGGCAGGAGCATGTGGCTAGTTCCTAGATAGAGTAGTCCCAGGGAAATGTAGGGTTAGGTACCTGGGACAGCGGGCTATCCAAGGGTTCCCCCCTCTCCCCCCCATCTTCCTTTGCTCTCCGAACCAATTCCAGAGAAAAGAAAGGAACAAAATCAGCTCTCACATTCCGGCGAAAGACACCTGATTTTAGCTCTGGAGAGAAGGCTGAGAGGGTAGGGGGAGCAGGGAGAGAAGGGTGTGTGTGTGTGTGTGTGTGTGTGTGTGTGTGTGTGTGTGTGTGTGTGTGTGTGTGTGTAAGAGAGAGAGACAGAGAGACGGAGAGACAGAGCGAGAGAGAGAGGGAGAGCAGTTGAGATACTTAGAATAACCCGAGGAAAGCCCAGACAGGGGAAGTGGATACGTGCGGATGTGTCTCTGTGAGTGTGTTCATTTGGTGAGTCTGTCTCTGCGTCGGAATGTGAGTCTTCGTGGAGGTCTCTGCATTACAGCCGGTGTGTGTCTGGTACATATGTCCAAGTATGTGTGTCCAGTATGCGTGTCTATACCTTTGTGTGTCTCTGTGTGAATCTGTCTGAGTCTGTGTGTATCTCGGGTGTGTGAGTGTTTGTGTGAATCTGTGTTGTTTGTGTCTTTGTGTATGGTTGTATATGAGTGTGGAACTAAACAGCAGTGTATGTGGATCTTTTTGGTGTATGTGTGAGTCTCCGTGTGTGTCGGAGACTGTGTGTCCGCGTTGTGTGTGTGTGTATGTGTGTGTTGTGAGGTGGCTCTAGTCAAAGCCCTCATTTCTGATTGGCTCAGCTCGGTGACGGGCCCGGCTCCTTCCCGGGTGCAGGCTGCGCTCGCGTGTGTGTCGGGGTGTGTGTCGGTGTATGTGTGTCGGGGTGTGTGTGTGTGCGCGCGCGCGCCGGTGTATGTGTGTGTGCGTGTGTCTGTGTGTGTCTGTGCGCGCGTGGGGGGGTGCTGTGTGCGTGTGTGAGTGCGAGTGTAGCTGTGCGCGCCGATGTGCGGGCAGCGGCGGGGCGTGCGCGGGGCTGTGGCGGAGGAGCGGGGAAGGCTCTGAGAGCCGCGGCGGGCTGCCCGCCCCCGGCCCTGGCCCCGGCCTCGGCCCCCAGCCCCCAGCCCCAGTCCTGGCCCCGGGACCATGGCCCCGGCCCGCGCCGGCCTGCCCTCCTCGCTCTGGGTGGTCACGGCCGTGGCCGCCACCTGCATGTCGGCGGCCCGCAGCGAAGGTAAGCCGGGGGCACGCGGGTGGGCGCCGGGGGCACGCGGGGGCGGGGCTTGCGGCTCTCCTGGCGCCCGAAGTTCACTTGCTCGGGGGACCGCTCTCCCCCAGCCGTAGGGCAGTCCTGGTTAAGGGAGCAGGTGCCCAGCCCAGCCCCCAGTCTCTGTCCCTGTCCCGCGGGAGGGCCCTGAACCCCGGAGCCCCGCTCACCACGGCCCTGTGCCGGGGCCCGCCCCAGCCCGCGCCCCCGCTCAGGCTCCGGGCTTGGGCTCGGGCTCCTAGCATCGCTTATCGTTCTGGTTCGAGCTGCAGGCGGGCTCCTGCTCCGAGCCCTGGGCACGCACACTCTGGAGAGGGGCTCGGGGTAGGGCAGGAAAAGGAAGCGGGCAAACCGGGGCGGACAGGCAGAGAGAAGAAGAAGAGGGAGTAAGGGGGAAGAGGCAGAGGAGCCACTGGGCTAAAGGGGGCAGGGGACCGAGGGGAGGGCGAGGATTGACAGACTGGGGAAGAAAGGGGCAGTAGCCTCATATAGGACAGAGGAAGGAGAGGGCAGCCGGACGGGGGAGAAGAAAAGGGAGGCTGAGGTACAGGAAGAGAGAAGTGATGAGAGGGAGGGAAGAAAGCAGCAAAGAAGGAGGGAGATGGAGAAGAGATAGATAGGGGACAAAGAAAGGGAGGCAGAGATGGGAGCAAAAAGTGAAGGAATCTAGAAGAGAAAAGGGTTTAAGAGAAGGCCTGGGAACAGTGGGAGGGAGGAAGGCAAGGGTAGGCAAGCACAGTTTGGTCACCCAGAGTACGGGCTGAAGAATAGACCACAGAAAAGGAGAGATTTGGAGCTGCAAAGGGACCTTCCAGACACCATCTATAAATTAGATGGCTTTTAAAATTGAGATAACAGCCAGAGAGGGTGGGCAAGTGACTTGCCCAAGGTCACACAAAAAGGCAGGCAAAAGAACAAGGATTAAAACCCAGGTTCCCTGGCTACAAATTTCTGCCTTACCGTATTGGAGGGAGGGTAGGAAGCAGTTGGAAGTTGACTCCTGGTGAGAAGAGGGCAGATGGACTATTTCGAAGGGCTTGGAAATCAGACCCTGAGAGACTGAGCAGTTAAGGACCTCCCAGTCTGACTTCTAGTACTGACCCTTGCTGGAGAGAATTAAGAGATTACTTGCAGGGCTCCCTTCTCTACCAGCTGCATGCCATTCTTGACCCCCACTGTCTTTCCCATTGATCCCCTGAGGCTCTCTGTTCCCTCCTGGTCCCCATCAACTCCCACAGTCAGCTTCCTGCTCCTCCCTAAGGGTGCCCAGAGTTTCCTTTGTAACTGTGGAGAATGACGGTGATGGAGGGTGGGGGGAAAGGGAGTTGACCTTAGTACCAATTTCCCCATCCCAGCCTGCCCAGTGAACCATCTGCTCCCAGTGTTCCTGTTCTCTGGCCCTTAGGACACCCTGACCCAGTGCCAGCTTGGACAGGAGCATGTTATCCACAAAGAGGGAGTGCTTGATTGCTCCATTCCTCTCCCCTCCTCAGAACTCATCTGGTGTATTGGAGCCAGTTCTGAGCTCTGCATTTTAGGGAGGGCCCCGACCAACTGCAGTGTACAAGGAGGTTAGCTAGCTAAGATAGAGCCAAAACTAAAGACTCAGCCAGGATGCCAGTCGAAGGAAATGGGTTTAATTGACCTCGAAGAAAGAAAACAGTCCAGGTGGGGGACCTGTTATTGTCTTCAGGGCTGTGGAGGTCAGTCACAGGCAAGAGGGATACCCTTTAAATAAATGTAACCTGCATTTATTAAACGGCTAGGATGTCCAAGATATAGACAAAAAGTGACTCTGTGCCTGCCTTTAGGGTCTGATAGGCTCTTGGGAGAGATTAAGTACACACAGATCTGCATAATACAGCATAATTTGCAGAGAGAGATCACAGCAGTAATTGAAGCAAATCAGGGAAGGCTTGCCAGAGGAGGTGGCAATAGTGTTGAGCTATCAAGAAGAGAAGATAAGTTGGGGTGAGGCTTCTCCTTGACCTAATCGAATGGAACTAGATTTGGGCTACATAGGTGGAAAAATTTATGAACAATGAGCAATCTAGAACTGGAGGACTTGGACCTAGGAGAGACCAGTCCCACTTGAACTGAAAAGTACAACCACGTAGAGATAGTAAATGGCAAAGCCCAAATTCCAATCCAGGACCTCTGACCTTAATCTAAGGATCTTGTCACTAGACCACACCACCCTGGGCTATCTTAGGAGGTAGTGAGTTCTCCATCACTGATGGACTTCGTGTGGAGGCTGGCTAGTTACTTGTTGGGGCTGCAAGGGAGGGGGAGAGATTCTCAATCAGTTGCTGGTAGTGTTAGATGCCTTCTGAGGTCCCTCCCTGCCCTCTTAGAGATTCTGGGACTTGAGATTTCAGCAGGTATTCTGTAGTCTGGAGCTTGGCAGGGTGCCACCCTTGGCCTGGAGTCCTAGCAGCTGATATTTTGAGGCCAGAGTGGAGCTCTGACTGAGCTGGGGTGAACCAGCAGCTAATGCCAGTCCCCTCATCCCCCTAGGGTCCCCAATTCCACACCGGCATCTGTGCTCACACACATGCCTTTCCACCGATACCTGGCACAGGTGTCTGCAAAGGGCCTGCAGGTCAGGCAGGATCAACACCCCAATGCTAAGTGTGGGAAGCAGCTGGGCCAAGAGAAATCTCAGACCCAGGCTGGGGAGCCTGAGCTTGAATCCTAAGCCCTGCTGCTTTCTTACCTGCATGACCTTAGTTTAAACCAGTCCTTTTCCTTCTCTGGACCTTGTTTTTCTTGGTAAAATGAAGGGGGTGGCCTAGATGATTTCCAAGGTCCCCTCCTGCTCCGAATTTGGCCATCCAGTGATTACTAAGAGGCACGGGGGTGGAGAGGATGGCCTGGATGAGAAGGCGGTGGAGATGGGCAGGGCAGAATTTGGCTTTGGGAGCTGGAGGTCTGGTTTTCCAAGGGGGCTCTTCTCAGCCATGAGGGTGGGGCATGGGGTGGGGAGGGGAGCTGCTGCTGTCTGCTGTAGTTGCTGATTAGCATTGCTGGAGTCTCAGCACTGGGTGTGGGCATGCATGGAGTGGGGGCATCAGGCTCTTTCCTCCTTGAAGAAAGCATCTCATACGGATTTGGGGACCAAGCTTGCAGCCATATTGTAGGAGGTGATTCGAGAAGGCTGGGGGTGGAGGAACACGAGCTTAGTCATTGAGTAGAAGAGAAGGGTCATCGGTCTGAGGAATACTTATTGTCTAGAATGAGGGGCATTGCCATCGGGATGATTGTGGTCTTGAGTAGATGAGGGGTATGATCATTGTCCTGGGGGGTCTTCCTCCTTTAGGGTAGGGTCACTGTTGAGTGGGGTCCATTGTCTTGGGGGATAAGTACTGTCCTTGGGAGTAGTCATTAAAAAAACCTTTACCTTCTGTCTTAGAATCGGTGCTACGTGTCAGTTCCAAGCCAGAATAGAAGGGCAGTAAGGGCTAGGCAACTAGGGTTAAATGACTTGCCCAGGGTCACACAGCTAGGAAGTGTCTGGGGCCAGATCTGAACCCAGGACCCCCATCTCCAAGTCTGACTCTAAGGAGAAGTCATAACTATTGTCCTGAAGGAAAGGACAGTTGTCCATAGATTAGGGGGCATCATGTCTGGGCAGAGCCCATTGTTCCGAGAATGGTTCTGAGAAGAGAGTTTATTGTCCTCAGGGACAGGGTCATCCTCCATGTCACTAGGGAGCTGGATGGTGTGTGCAGGAGGGGAGGTCAGGATCACTGTCTCCAATATGTGATTCCATCAGTCCTGCTGAATGTACCATGCTGGGCTGATTGCCTCCTAAGTATTCCAGACAGACTTGGGGATGGATTTGAAGGAGAATGTGAGTCTCCTAAGGGCAGAGGCCTTTTTGTTCCCTTTTCTTTGGACCCTTAGCCTAATCTGAGTGTTTATTAAAGCCACTAACAGAGCACAGGCTCTTTTGTTTTTTGAACCGTGTCTGGGAAGGGATGTGAAGGACCATCCACTGTACTAACCTAACTGTCCCAGTATAGGCTCTTAATCAATGGATTTTATTCTTCTTGTTGCTGTTCAGTTGTTTTTCAGTCCTGGCCAAATCCTCATGATCCCATTTGAGGTTGTTTCTTCTTTGTGACAAAGGTATTAGAATGGTTTGCCATTTCCTTCTCCAGCTCATTTTATAGATGAGTAAGTGAGGCCAAAAAGCTTAAGTGACTTGCCCAGGGTCACACTGCTACTAAATGTCTGAGACTGCATTTCAATAATTCAGGTCTTCCCAACTCTCAGTCTGGTGTCTCTATCCATGGTGCCTCCCAACTTCCCTTTTATTCTTAGATTAAACCAATATTTGCATTAATATATGGGAATGCACAGTGAGAAAACTCTCTTTACCAGTACAGATTGGTTCCCTATCTATAACCTAAAGTAATACAGAATTATCTGGTGGTTGTGAGAAGTTAAGTGACTTTCCCAGAGTCACACAGCTAGTATGTATCAGATGGGAACTTGAACCCAGCTCTTCCTTATTTCAAGGCTACCTCTTTATGCCACCCTCCTTTCAAAGCAATAAATGCAGAATTGAATTGACCTGAAGCAACATAGTGCAAGGCTGTTGGGAGTAGGGGGCCATTGAGAATAGATGCCCCTGGTGGGGTGCAGCTAGGTAGCACAGTGGATAGAGTATCTGACCTGGAGATAGGATATCCTCTGTTCAAATCTGGCGTCAAACACTTCCTAGACCAGTGACCCTGGGCAAGTCACTTAACCCTGATTGCCTAGCTCTTGCCTATCTTTTGTCCTAGAGTTGTTAATAAGAGAAAATAAGGGGGAGAGACAGAGACAGAGACAGAGAGAGAGGAGAAGGAGGAGAGAGAAGAAAGAGAGAAGAGAAAGACAAAGAGAGAAAGACAGTGAGAGAGAGAAATAGAGGGAAGAGAGAGAGAGAGAGAGAGAGAGAGAGAGAGAGAGAGAGAGAGAGAGAGAGAGAGAGAGAGAGAGAGAGAGAGAGAGAGAGAGAAGAGACTAGACTAGATGCCTGTGGAGTGAAGTCAAGGGGTAGGACCTCGGGCCCCAGCTTCCTCCCAGTAAAATGGGCAGGAGTTTTCCCTGAGTGAGCTTGGACTAAGGGGATTTCTAATACTGTTCCACTGGCATTAGGAAGAGCTCTTCCCCCAGTGCCACTCCACTGGGGCATGAGAAAGCCATTATCATGGCTAATTCTCTGCATGTACTGCTTCCCCTACCCAACTACCACCTATTCATAGACCACTGGATCCACCATATTACAAGATAACCCCATTGGGGGTTGACACACTTCTATAAGGAGAGGAAGATGGCCTGACAGTCACTTCTCAATCACTTGCTTGGGGATTATCTACTTCGGGGGCTCGTGGTCCAGATAGATTTCATGCTATGTTGACATTCCTCCCCCTTGCCACCCATGCCTTGCTGCCTCATTGTCTTTCATACATGAATTCAACAACCAATTAAGCACTCTTACTCTCTTTAAAGTAAGAAGAGATTTGGCTTGGAGGATAGAGACCCAACCTTGAAAACAAGAAGACCTGAGTTCAAGTCCTGCCTCTGATATATACTGGCTATGAAACTTTGGACAAGTCACTCTCCCTCTTGGTGTCCCAGACAATTCTCTAAAACACCACGTTAAAGATGTGTTGCTAATCCCCTTGCCAGAAGGTTTTTTTTCCCCACAATGGGAGCTTCTTCCATTTAAGAAACCCCTGGTCTAGAGCCCCTGGAAATGTAGAGCATTTTGCTGATGAGTCAGACAAGGCATTTAAGATTTATTGGGGAGGAGTGAGACAACCGACAAAATATAACACAAATTAGACTGATATCTTCCTAGTAAAGGGGGCTAAGAGTCAAGTGTACTATCAGTTTACTACATATACTATGATGCTCTAAGGGGCTAAGAGGTAATATGGGTGAGGGCCTAGCTCCCATTTGTCTAGTGTCTCGAAGTCCACAATGCACCTTTTACTGCTATGACCTCTGGCGGGTATGGTGCAAGGATTATTATTCCCATTGTACAGATGAGGAAACAAGAGGTCCCAGAAATGAAGAGATTTTTTTTTTTTTACCCAGCCATGCAGCTAAAGAGTGAGTAGATCCCAACTCAAAACCAAGTCTCTTGATTCTGCTGTGGGCCGGCTTCCTCAGGGAGCTGGCATTTGAGTAGGGTCGAACACTTGGATGCATGCCAGGCACTGGAAGCAATGAATGCAAAGGTATGTGGTGAGAAATCAAGTGGAAGGAGCTTAGATTTGAAGGGTCCATTATGCAAACCAGGGAGTATAAAGCCATTGGAATATTATTGTTCAGTTGTTTCATGTCCGACTCTTCATGATCCCATTTGGGGTTTTCTTGGCAGAGATAGGGGAGTGGTTTGCCATTTCTTTCTCCAGCTCATTTTACAGATGAGGAAACTGAGGCAAACAAGGTAAAGTGACTTGCCCAGGCTCAGATAGTTATTATTTGGGGTCAAATTTGAACTCAGATCCTCCTGACTACAGGGCCATCACTCTATCCATTGGGCCACCTTGCTGCCCTACTTCCTGACTTCAGGAAACTGAAAAGGAAGATTGTGTTGGTGGGGAAGGGGTAGAAATACACTGTGTTCCAAAATTGGTGGAAAGTACTTTAGGGGCAGCTAGGTAGCACGGTGGAGAGAGCACCAGGTCTGGAGTCAGGGGGTCCTGGGTTCAGATGTGACCTCAGGCATTTGCTAGCTGTGTGACCCTGGGCAAGTCTCTTAACCCTGATTCCCTAGCCCTTGCCACTCTGTCTTAGAATCGCTACTAAGACAGAAGGTAAGTGTTTTTTTTTTTTTAAGTGCTTTAGAATTCTCTATGGTTTGGGATTATCCTCCAGGACTTGATTATTCTGGGCCTCAAAAGCTGCCTAAAAAAGCGCAGATTTTTCTATATTCATACCTATTAGTATATTTTTTTTCTGAGGGGGTGGAGTAGAGACTTGTGATTCTATCTGTATGGGAAACTCCATTCCCTAATGCCGATCAGCAACTCCCGTGTAATATCTAGCCTTAGAGCTGCCTGGGGTGATTCATTTAGGGGTCCCTGTCAGAGTCTGGGTCCAAGACAGAACTCAGAAGCCAGGAATTCCCAAGTTCAAGGTCAGCCCCCCCTCCCCCCCAGCCAGGACACAAGCTGCCTCTCAGCCAGTAACAAGAATGGCTTTGACTTATTTGGGGAAGCATTTTCTGTGCCTTCCCTGATGGGATCCTCTCAGCCACCTTCTGAATGCTGGCGCCCTGGCTCGAGGGGGAAGCTGGGATTCAGAGGTGCGGTGACTCGTCCTTAGTCACCCGGCCAACAAGGGTCACAATTAAGATTCCAACTCAGGGGTCTCCTGACTGTCCAGTATTCCCTCAGCCTGGGGGGCTGGGGGAGAGATTGTGGGAGGAGAGAAGCCAGGAGCTGAGTGAGGATCTCCACAAGGTGTGTGTGTGTGTGTGTGTGTGTGTGTGTGTTTGGAAAGGGCAGAGGGCACTAGCACTTTCACCTTTTATGTGGGATATGACTTGTGGGAGAGAGTGCTTAGTATTCAGTTCAGAGGGAGGGAAGGAGAGAAGGAGGGGGACGTGAAGACCCAGAAGCAGAGCTGGAGAGGCATCAGAGGGCACATTTAGTCAGAGCAGCCAGTTATGAGAACAGAATGGTTTCTGTAAGTGGCCTCCTCTAGAAAATAAGGGCCTTGGAATAGATGATTTCTAAGGGCTTTCCCAGCTCCGAAATTCAGTGTTCTAAGTCTCAATCAGCTCTAACACTCTCTGTTCTGAGATCTCATCCAGCTTCACTCTATTTGATGCTCTAAAGTGCCTCTTGGCTCTGACATTCTGGGTTCTAAAGGACACTCCCAGTTTTGACATTTCATGTTCTGATAGCCCTCCCACCTCTGATATTCCATGTCCTGACGTTTTCCAAGATCTGACATTCTGGGTCCTAACGGCACTCCCAGTTCTAATGTTCTCTGTTCTAATCACCCACCCCCAGCTCTAACGTTCTGTGTTCTGAGATCTCATCCAGCTACACTCTATTTGATTCTCTAAAGTGCCTCTCAGCTCTGACATTCTCTGTTCTAGGATACCTCCTAGCTCTGACATTCTCTGTTCTGAGGCTCCTTCCAGCTCTGACATTCTCTGTTCTAAGATCTCTCCCAGGTCTGACATTCTCTGTTCTGAGGCTCCTTCCAGCTCTGACATTCTCTGTTCTAAGGACTCTCCCAGGTCTGACATTCTCTGTTCTAAGCTCTCTCCCAGCTCTGACATTCTCTGTTCTGAGGCTCCTTCCAGCTCTGACATTCTCTGTTCTAAGATCTCTCCCAGCTCTGACATTCTCTGTTCTAAGGTCTCTCCCAGCTCTGACATTCTCTGTTCTGAGGTTCCTTCTAGCTCTGACATTCTCTGTTCTCAGGCTCCTTCCAGCTTTGACATTCTCTGTTCTAAGGTCTCTCTCAGCTCCGACATCCTAGATTCTAAGGAAGGTATCTCCCAGCTCTGATATTCTAAGTTCTAAGACTCTTCACTGCTCTGACATTCTCTGTTCTAAGACTTCTCCCAGCTCTAACATTGTATTCTAAGGTCTCTCCCAGCTCTGACATTCTGTGTTCTAAGGTCTCTCCCAGCTCTGACATTCTCTGTTCTAAGGTCTCTCCCAGCTCTGACATTCTTTGTTCTAAAGTCTTTCCCAGATCTGACATTCTCTGTTCTAAGGTCTCTCCCAGCCCTGACATTCTGTGATTTAAGGGTCTTCCCAACTCTGACATTCTCTGTCGCCCTCTCAGGTTCCTCATTATTGCTGTTGTTGTTGAGCCATTCTGTTGACCCTAGATGCCTTTTGTCCATTGGGAGAGATATCAGAGTAGTTGATATTTCCTTCTCCTCTGTCACTCCAATTTACATATGAGGAACTGAGGCAAACAGGAGTTAAGTGACTTGCTCAGAGTCACCCCGCTGGCAAATGTCTGAGGGCAGGTTCTAATTCAGCTCTTCCTGATTCCAAGCCTGGCTCTCTCGCCACACCATCGTCTAGCTGCCCTAGCTCAGGTCCTTCAGAGTCTTAGAAATGGAAGGATGGCAGAGGCCAATCTAATCTACACTGTAGCTGAACATGAATTCTATCCTCATCATCAGGACATGGGGACACCCATCTTCTGCTTGAAGACCTCTGGTGATAGAGAACTCAGGAGCGGCTGAGCTAGCCCATGTCCCTTTTGGACAGCTCTGATTGCTAGCAGGGCTCATCCACACTGTAGCTAGAATGAACCTTTCTGTCATTGCTACCTGTCCTTTCTAGCTCTACCCTCTGGGGCCAAGCAGAGCATGTCTAATCCCTCTCCCTCATGAAAGCCCATCAGATACTTGAATATGTCTCCTGATAAGTTGTTTCTCATCCTGCTTCAACATTCCCAGTTCCTCCAACCAGTCCTCATGAAGCCGCGTCTCCAAATCTCTTCCTGATCCTGGCTGCTTCTTTTCTCACCAGGGTCTCACTGGGTTCCAGCTTTATTGATGCCCTTCATAAAATGGGCTGCTCACATCTGGCCACAGTCCTCTAGGGGTGGCCTGCCCAGGTACAATAACAGCAGGGTCATTTCACTTTTGATTTCAAGGTCATTATGCTGACCCACACTCAGCTTGTAGTTCACTAAGACTGCCAGATCTTCGTCACAGGATTTATTTATCATCTAGGACCCTGGATCGTACCCCATCCTCAACTCGTTTGGTTGATTCTTTGTCAAACCCAAGTGTTAGGCTTCACATTTATCCCCATTAATTTCACCTTATTAGATTCAGATTGTTCTTCTAGCCTGTTGAAATCTTTTTGGATTCTGGTTTTGTCATCCAAGTGGTGCTTAGTATTCAAGGGGAGGGGAGCTGGGAGGGAGATGGAAGGAGAGAGAGCAGAGGAGAGAAAGACAAGGGAAGGAAGAGGACAGAGAAGGGGAGGGAAGTGGTGAGGAGAGAAAGCAGGCCAGGGGGAAGGGAAAAAAGCTGCAAAGAGAGAGACAGCCTCTAAAGGAGAGAGGAGGCAAATCAGGAGAATAGAGGAGAGAACTGGGAAGGGAAACCTGAAGGAAGGCAAAGGAAGGGATGAGAAGAGGCGATGGGAAGAGTGTAAAGGAGAGGGGAAAGGAAGAAGAGAAGGAAAAAGAAGAGAGTGGGGAGAAGAGCTGGTCTGAATATAGATTGTTCCCAAACATAGGCCATATCCCCAAGTTAAAATTTCTGAAAAGAGGAGAGCAAATGCATATATTTGTGTGTGTGCGTGCGCATATATGCATATATGTATATATGCTATATATATAAAAAGAAAGACTGAAAAATAATTTCACAAAATAACTGAATACCTCTACACTTATTGAAATAGCTGGAGACTTTGGGTCAAGGTTGTACTTTTAGTCCAGAGTACTCTGGTCAGTCAATCAATAAATATTTATTAAGCACCTACTGTGTGCCTGACACCTTGCTAAGCCTGGGGATACAAAGATAAACAAAAGAGTCCCATTTTCAAGGAGCTTCCAGCCTAATGAGGGAAACAATATTGAAACAGCTAAATACAAAAACACTTTCTATAGCATAGTGGGAGGAGGAGGTGTGCCCGAGTGACCAAAGATAAGCTGTTTAGCCTCTTTGTTCCTCAGTTTCCCCCTCTGTAAAATGAAGGGGTTGGAATAGGTGGCTTCAAAGGTCTTTTCCAGGTCCAAATCTATGAGACCTCCACTTTATGACTTGCGGTGATGGTGGGAAAATCATCACCCCATTTGCCTGGTGGAAGACTAACTTCACATTGCAGATTCAGCCTCCCCAAGGAGTGCTGGACTTCCAGTCAGAGGCTTTGGGTTCAAATTTCAGATTTATCCTCTGTTAGCAATGTGACCTTAGGCAAGTCATTCCCTTCTCTGACCCTGAGTCTCAGGGGACTCCCAGTCTAGGTGACTTGGCACAATACAGAGAGAGAGAGGAGAGGGAGGAGAGGGAGGAGAGACAGAGACAGAGCCAGGTCTTTGCGGTAGAAGGATTTGGAACAATTAACCAAGTGGAGAAGATAAAGGAGGCTGTTTTCTGTGGAGGTCCCAGCTTGAGCAAAGGTGAAGAGGTAGAAGAGAACTTGGATTGTGCAGAGAATAACAGGGAAACCAACCAGGCAGGAGTGGAGAGCAGTTTCCATACCCAGAAAGAATACTTGCTCCAGAGTCAGGATGCTTGGGTTTAGATATCACCTCAGAGGGTGACTACTACAGCACTCTTTTGCTACCCAACTACCATGGGCCTCAATTTTCCTATCTGTAAAATGGCTAGGTTGGACTATATGACCTCTGGGGCCCCTTCTAGCTCTGGATCTCATCCCCTGCTACCCACTGTGGATCAAAAGGCACTTAGGTGGCATAATGGATAGCAGGTCCCAAGTTTTCAAATCCTACTTCATATACTTCCTTAGCTGTTTAATTCCAATAAAGTTCCTCAACAGTGAAATGAAAAAAAAAAATTCCTATCTTGCAAGGTTGTTGTGAGGACCAGGTAGGGTAACAAAGAAAGTATTTTGCTAACTTTAAAGTGCTACATAAATACTAGCTACTATAATAATATTATCATATGTAATGATAATATAGCAATATATAATAACACAAAGTAGCATAGTAATATTTAAGCATTATATATTTATAATAATACTTATCTAATAGCTGACATTTATATTGTGTTATATAGGTTGGCAAAGTACATATATTGTTAACTCATTTGGGTTTTTTTAGTAGTAGTAGTAGTAGTAGTAATAATAGTAGTAGTAACAGTAGTAGTAGAACAGTAGTAACTAACAGTAATACTAAAGTAGTAGTAACAGTAGTAGTAACCGAATATTAGTAGTAGTAATGGTAGAGGTAGTAACTAACAGTAGTAATAGAGTAGTAGTAGTAACAGTAGAAATAGAAGAGTAGTAGTAGTAGTAATAGTAGTAATAGAGTAGCAGTTGTAGTAACAGTAGTAGTAGTAATAGTTGTAATAGTGTAGTAGTAATAGTAGTAGTAACAGTAGCAGTAGTAGTAGTAATAAAAGTAGTAATAGAATAGTAGTAGTAGTAGAGTAGCAGTAGTAGTAATAGTATCAGTATTTTAAAGCTCTGTGATGCTAGATAAGTCAATTGAATTTCTGTGCCTCAATTTTCTCTTGAGTAAAATAATAACATCTGTATTCCTTAGCCCCACCATGAAGAAAGTACTTTATAAAAAGTAGAACAGAAGTAGGAGCTATTTCAAGGAGCAGATATGAGAAGGTACCTGTCCAATCTCCTTTCCATTCTTTGCAGAGGTGAGGAGCCGCATGTGTGGAACGCTGAGTTCAATATCATATTTTTTTCATATTTTGATTAGGTTTTTCCAGATCTGGTTTCTGCCCTTCTTGTTATTTTTTGATATGTTTGCTTTCAGCAGTTAGGTGCATCTTGGGCTTTTAAAGGGCAACTCCTTTATACGATGGTTCTCTGGGAGAGAGAAGGGAGGTAGAGGCATTGAGAAATGTAGGTGACTTGAAAATGAAAGATATCAATAAAAATTAATTTAAAAAAAGGTATTGGGCCTTTCATTATGCCATTAAAGAGATGGTAGGACCAGGTTTATGGAGGGTCTTGGGAAGCAAGTTGAGGAGTTTACATTTGACGCATTAGACCATCTTAAAATCACATAATGATTCCAGTCTTGGATTTGTCCTAGTTTTATCATTTACTCATGGGATGATAAACTTTACAGCTGGAATGAGGGAGAGAATGACCAATGAATGAATGAAATGTATTTATTAAATACCCCCTATTTGCCAGGCTCTGGGGATTAAAAATAAAAATACAAGCTAATTCCTGCTCTTAGGGAGCTTACCTTCTAATAGGGAAGAGAATTCATCTTAGAATTTAGTCTAGTCAGAGATTCCTTCTTTAAAAAATAAAGATGAATATTTTATTTACTTATTTATATAAGGATATTTTATTTTTACCAATTACATGTAATAACAAATTTCCATATGTTTTCCATTGTCACATGTTCTAATCTGTCTCCCTCTCTCCCTTCCCTTCCCACTCCAGCTCCTGGCAAGCAATTCGATCTGGGTTATACATGTATTATCAGACAAAACATATTTCCATATTATTCATTGTTGTAACAGAATTCTCATATAAAACCCAAACCCCAAAACAAAAGCCCAAATAAACTTAATTGAAAAATTGCATGCTTTGATCTGCATCTGAATCCAACAGTTCTTTCTCTCAAGGTGGAGAACATTCTTCATTATAAGTTCCTCAGAATTGTGTTCCAGCCAGAGATTCTTAACCTTTTTGGTGTCGTGGAGCCCTTTGGAAGTCCAGTTTGGACCCCTCCTTGCAATAATGTTTTTAACTGTGTAAAGTTCATAGAATTACAAAAGAAACCAATTATGTTGAAATAAAGATCTAATTTTCCCCATTCAAGTTCATCAACCCCTAGAAATCCATCCACTAATCCCCCCAAACTACAGATTAAAACCCCCTGATCTGATCCAACCCTTTTATTTTACAGTTGAGAAAAATGAGACCCAGAGAGATTCCTAGACTTATACAGGGCCACACAGCTAGGTAGTTGTTAAAGTAGCTGGGATTCAAACCCAGACTCTGAATAAAAACTCAGTTCTTCAAAAAAAGTGTTATATTTTTACATTATCTTCATTTCCAAATATATCCTTCCTCCCTGTCCTCCTCAGACAGCCATCCTTTGCAATCTAGAAACCTTAAAGCAAAAAGGGAAATAAAGCAGTTAAGCCATATTCACCAACACATCAGCTAAATCTGATAAAAAGGTATGCAATGTTCTGCACCCATAGTCCTTCACCTCTGCAAAGAAAGGAGAAAAGTTTGTTGTCTCATCTCTTCTCCAACCCTAAGCAAGACTATTAAAATTACACAGCATTCAGTTTTGTTTGTTTGCTTATTCTTTCCATTTACTTTGTATCCGGGCATCTTTCCATTTATTACACAACCACATTTCTTTATGCAAATTTGAATAAGGCACTTGCTGTTTCCTTATCTGTAAAATAAAAATTTGGACCAGATATTTACTAAATTCCCTTACAGCTCTGATGTTCTATGTTGGAAGGAACTTTCCAGGCATATCTTTTTACACTCTAAGATCTCTTCTAGAGCTAATATTCTATGTTCTAAGGTTCCTCCTAACTGATATTCTCTTTCTATGACCCCTTCTAGCTCTGAATTTCTATGTTGTAAGGTCCTTCCCTGGCTAACATTTTGTGTTCTAAGGGTCCTTCCAGCTCTGCATTCTGGGTCCTAAGGTTTCTCCCAGCTCTGACATTGCTTTCTAGGTGTCCTTCCAGCTTTGCATTCTGGATTCTAAGGTTTCTTCTAGTCCTGACATTCTATGTTCTAAAGGTCCTCCCAGCTCTGTATTCTGGGTTCTAAGAGTCCTCCCAGCCTTGCATTCTGGATTCTAAGGTTTCTTCTAGCCATGTTATTCTGTGTTCTAAGGGTCCTCCCAGCTTTGCATTCTGGATTCTAAGGTTTCTTCTAGTCCTGACATTCTATGTTCTAAGGGTCCTTCCAGCCTTGCATTCTGGGTTCTAAGAGTCCTCCCAGCCTTGCATTCTGGATTCTAAGGTTTCTTCTAGCCATGTTATTCTGTGTTCTAAGGGTCCTCCCAGCTTTGCATTCTGGATTCTAAGGTTTCTTCTAGTCCTGACATTCTATGTTCTAAGGGTCCTCCCAGCCTTGCATTCTAGATTCTAAAGTTTCTTCTAGCCATGATATTCTGTGTTCTAAGGGTCCTCCCAGCCTTGCATTCTGGATTCTAAGGTTTCTTCTAGCCATGATATTCTATGTTCTAAGGGTCCTCCCAGCTTTGCATTCTGGATTCTAAGGTTTCTTCCAGCTCTGACATTCTGTATTCTAAGCCCATTCTAGCTCTGATATTCTGTTCTCCAAGGCTCCTTCAAGCTCTGGCATTATTGGTCCTAATACCTCTCCCTGCTCTGATATTCTATGACCTAAAGGTCCCTTCAGAGCTCTCTGTGACAAGCTTGCTACTGACTCTAATGTTCTATGTTTTATAACCAGGGGATGCATTTGGGGATGAGGCAGAAGAACAGTGCTGGGGTCTTACCCTGTGGGCTATGCTGCACTGGAAGAGAGATACAGGTGGGGGAGAAAGAAAGGGTCTTGCCCTCATGATGACTCTTGGCCCAAGACCCTCAGGAAGGCATGGTGAAGATGGTAACTCCCCTTTTTCCTCTTCTTCAAACTAGAGCCTACCCCTGGGGGGGGGAAGCTGCAGTGCGACCTGCAGGCCCCCCCCTTTTTCCTCCCCCACCCATCAGGCTAGCCAGAGAAGAGAGATTGCTAACCCACTGGCTGACCCAGTTTTTCCCACGCTGGTGAAGAGGGAGGAGGAGGAGTGAGTTTCTCTCCCTGCCTCCTTCAGGAGGCCTGCTGGGGAGGAAGGAGAAGAGAGGAAGGAGGAGGGAGAGAGAAGACAAACCCAAAGGTGGATTTCCTTCATGGCTTTTTACCTTGGGATCCTTCCATGAGAAGCATAGAAAGTGTCTCTCTTGGCCCGCCTTCCTCCTTTCCCGATTCTGCCTGCCCCACCCCAGTCCCTAGCTGGAGCTTCTGGGGAATTCCAAATGGGTGGTAAGCCAAGAGTACAGGAGTCACGGGGAGGGGAAACCTGGCTGCAGCAGCAAAAACACCAAGAACCACTGCCTCTCTCCATGTGGGTGCATGCTCGTGACATACAAATGCCCAGAGGGTTCCTGCCCATTCAATGCACCTGCATGCAGCATTCCAGGAACATCCCATTGCTAATGCCTCAGCCACATAAAAGATGCTGGACAGATGGGGATGGAGAATGGTTTCTTGGGACCCTCATCTGGCAAAAGCATCAGTCTGACCGATTAAAGGGAAGGTCCCAGATTGAGGTGAGCCTACCTGGGAATAGAGCTAGGAAGGAAAGGATATGGAGCCTCTAAGAGAAGTAGATGGCTAGATGGGCTTCTCAGAGGGGAGCCAAGTAAAGAGAAAGGGGGGGGGAGAAATAAGATCATAGAATTGTAGAGTTAGAGGGGGCAGAACAACACAGAATGTTAGAGCTGGGAGAGCTCTTCAAACATAGAATGTTAGAGCTGGGAGATCCCTTAGAAACATGAATGTCAGGGCTGAAAGGACCATTAGAACAAAGAATGGCAGAGCTGAGAGTCCTCACAACAGAGAATGTTCAGATCTGGCAGACCACTTAGTACAGAGAATGTCAGAGCTGAGACGGACCTTAGAACATTCTTTGTTCTAAGCTAGGAGAGCCCTTAGAACCCAGAGTTTCAGGACTGGGAGGGCTCTAGGAACAGGGAATGTCAGAGCTGGGAGGGTCCTTAGAACAAAGAATGTTAGAGCTGGGAGGACCCTTTGAACAAAAAAATGTCAGAGCTGGGAGGGTCATTAGAATAGAGAATGTCAGAGCTGGGAGAGACCTTAGAACAGAGAATGTCAGAGCTGGGAGAGAGCTTAGAACAGAGAATGTCAGAGCTGGGAGAGACCTTAGAACAGAGAATGTCAGAGCTGGGAGAGACCTTAGAACAGAGAATGTCAGAGCTGGGAGAGACCTTAGAACAGAGAATGTCAGAGCTGGGAGAGACCTTAGAACAGAGAATGTCAGAGCTGGGAGAGACCTTAGAACAGAGAATGTCAGAGCTGGGAGAGACCTTAGAACAGAGAATGTCAGAGCTGAGAGAAACCTTAGAACAAAGAATGTTAGAGCTGGGAGGACACTTATAACCCAGAATTTCAGGACTAGGAGGGCCTTTGGAAAAGAGAATATCAGAGCTGGGAGGGTACTTAGAACATGAAAGCTGAAAGGGACCTTAGAGCATTGAAGAGCCCTTAGAGCATAGAATAGTAGAGCAGAGACAAATTCGACAGAATCTAATATCAGAGCTGGAAGGAACTTGAGAACAAATCTAGTCCAACTCTCTCATTTTCCAGATGAAGAACAGAGGTCTAAAAGTGAGGTCGTCTAGTTAATTCATTGATAGATCTGGAACTAGAACTCAGGTCTCATGATTCCCAATATAGAGTTCTTTCCTCCAATGTTCATGCTGTCTCTAGTTGAGAGGGATTCTACTGACTAAGGAGAGCAGCCAAAGGGAGAGTTCTGGAGAGGTAGCAGCAGTCAGGCGAGGGGTAATAGGTTGCTGAGCTGGGAAAAGGTCAGGAGCCAGAAAGTAAAGGAACTAAAT